>NW_023478257.1:0-2629 GCF_013731165.1 Rhagoletis pomonella | reverse complement strand
CAAAAAATAATTGTCGAATTACTTTGTATGGAAGAACTTGCGTGAAAAAAATTACCAAAAATCAATGCGATTTTCTAGCGACTTCAAACTTGCACTTTGTTATACTAAATTTGAATGGGCTATAAAACTGCATACTTAGAATTTTTCTGAATAAAAAGTTGCAAATTAGTGTGCAAATTTAATGAATTTTCCTGAGTTTTGCACAAAGTTTAGAGATTTTATTATTAGGCTTTCTGGTGTAGAATGAACAATATTTTTATAAAAAATTATCGAAGATAAATTAGAATAAATAACTTTGCATATATTGCGAAAAATTCACTGTGCCAATACTTCTGTTCGGCACTGTATATTTACCTATATTTGCCGTTATATCTACTTGCTTCAAAAACCTCTATCGACGTCGTTGTTCAAATTTTGTTGCTTCGGTTATGGTAATCGTCCCTAATTATTTTATTTTTGAATCATGACGCCGTAAATTAACCCAAATCGCGATTTGCATCAGTTAATCAATCCAAATAATATCCTCCCTTGCCTTGATGTTAATCAATTCCCCATCTTAATAAATATTCTCGATCCCCTTTTGTGTGAAATATGTACTCCTAGAAGAGGGGTCCGCTTCAATTCACATCGCGGGATTTTTTATTACAAATATTCAGCTGTGATACTTGTTATTAAAAATTTTGGGAAAATTTCGATATAGTGCGCGCTTCATCGAAAAGAAATTTTGAGAGCCCAAATATAAACCGATTTTAAGTTTCTTTTGTTTTTAAATAAAATATGATTAAATTTCGTGAAGATTTTTTTGAAAGCTCTAGTTTCTTATTTAATAATAATAATAATAGATTGGCGCTTACACATATGTTAGTGTTTGGCCGAGCTTCTCCTCCGATTTGTGACGTGCGCCTTGATGTTCTCACACAAAGCGGAGGGACCTACAGTTTTAAGCCGACTCCGAACGGCGATTGTATTTTTATGAGAAGCTGTTTTTCATGGCAGAAATACATTCGGAGGTTTGCCATTATTGCCTGCCGAGGGACGACCGCTGCTAAGAAAAAACATTTTTTCTATATTTTTTGCGATGTTGCCTTGACCAGGGCTTGAACCCGGGTGCTGATGAGTGAAAGCGCGCACTGCTTACCACTACACCAAAAATTAAAGAAAAAAAAATTACGTTTGAATGCATCCACTTTTTTCGGAAAATACTTGAAAATAATTTCAAATGCCAGCAATTATTTAAAAAATTAATCATAGACCACTACATACACATTCTAGTGTGAGAAATTCAGTTTGAATAGAAGGTGCCAATAACTAAATTTGTTTTCCATAAGTTTGGCGTTTATATTATACTCGTATATCTCTATACTAAGTTGCAGAACTCTACGATGCATACTTCCAGAAATATGTATGTTGTGTGTGAAAACTTCAGTTTGTATGGGAGGTGCCACACCCCCTTGATATATCAAAATTATTTTTCTTCTATTATCATCCTTGGAGAGTCTGTAGGCGATGTCTAAAATTTCAAAAATATTTTAACATAAAAAACGGAATTCAAAATATACAGTGTTGGAAAAAATAATAGAAACAACTTATTGAAAAATATTAAATCAGTTATATCAACACTAGTTATATATATTTTTTGGAATGGCGCACCCTGTACAAATATCAGTTAAAGGTTGTTCTTTTGTAAAACATTATATTCCGCTAGTTTGTATCCTTTTCACTTTATGTGCGAGAGAGTAAACAATTGAATTGTTGCGCTTGGAAAAAATAATAGAAACAAAACGTGTTTGTTAATATTGGTGCTTTACAAAAGGTAAATTAATTATTTTTGGCACTTCTAATTGCGTTTTTAAAGAATGTTAACTAAAGTAGAGTTATACTATAGGTTATTGAAACATAAAAAATAATAAAATGGCCCGAGCTAAACACTGCACGGAAGAGGAGAAGAATTTAGTAATAAGTTTAAGAAAACAAGGAAATTCGATGAGTAAGATAGTAGATATGGTGGGCTGTTCCAAAACGAAGGTGTTCCTGCCCTTCATAGCGTAAAAAAACAGAAACGCGACGTACAAAGCGTAAAATGACTGCTAGCGATCAAAGGCGTTTAATTCGGCATTACAAAGTTAACCCTTTTCTGTCTTCAAGAAAGCTGAAAACAGAATTGAATGTCGATGTAACAAGCCGAGCCATGACGTACAGATTGGCAGAAGCCAAACTTTCAGCTAGAATCTCTAGAAAGGTACCGTTGCTGAGCCTTAGGTTGGTGTTATGTAGAAATTTTGTTTGGAAAACTGCGTGCAATTGTTGTTGTAGCAAACTCGGAGAGAGCGAGTTTGGCGACTCTCACAGCAAACTAATTTTGTTTGGTCAAACTGCAGCAAATTCGGTGTTGTCATATACAAAAATTTTAAATTGTGCGCGTTATGTACATCTGAAATTCTCATTTCGTGTTGGCAATTGCCATGAAAACCAGAATGAACGTGCAACCATGTGCCAAACTCGACATAACCACCTCCGAGGAAACTAAGCAGCCGCCATTTAATTTGGCAAACAAAAGTTTGTCTGCATAACACCGACCTTAAAAACAAAAACAACAGACTTGGTTTTGCCAGAAAACATCTTTTTCGTC
>NW_023478256.1:0-2629 GCF_013731165.1 Rhagoletis pomonella | reverse complement strand
ATACTTAAGGAGGCTAATTCAAATGTGTATACCAAATTTGGTCGAGATCGGTCAAATAGTATGAGGGCGGTGCCACCCCCAATTCCCAAAAATTTCTTGAGAAACCCCTGTTTTGCTAAAGAGCGATTGTAGATATCAATTTTGAATAAGTATTGATGAATACCTAAGCCACATTGTTCAAAAAGTCTGAAATTCTGGTACATACACATACACATATAAATTCAAGGCCGTAATTTCGACAATTTATATGCGATTGCAATAAATGTGGTATCGGTTTATTTTAAAATAGATTTATTTTCAGATCGTACTCTATATTTTGAAATTGTAGAATTTTTCGATGGTCCAAATTAAAAAAATTTAGACAAATATGCGTATTTTTTAATTGACCAGATAAAATATCCCAACAAGCCTAGTCCGATAATAGATTATTATATACCATTTTAAAGGCCTATATGTCCTCTTCTCAGATTATATTCGATTTTTGAAATCGAATAAAAAATGGTCATTCAAAAACTCATAAATCTACGAAATCCTATTTTCTGACCTAAAGACAGGTCGCGACCTCTAAATGACCTTTAAAAAATCTATAAAAATAGGCAGTAATATTTCTCATATAAACGAAAAACTCTCTATAAAATTTTTCTTATCATTAGAAACATAAAAATTTAATTCTAATTTAAATTCAACTTCCGCTCAAATCTTTATTGGGTCATACAAACATAAGTAAGCCTACATACAAGTTTCTATATTAGACATGAAAGACAATTACATAACTGGTTGATAGCATTCATTGGATGCCTTTAACGCCTGGCTGCCTGACTTTGCGTTGACTAGTCTGGCATTATTTTTAACATTCTTGAATTCGAGCAACAACGGAGAAAACTGCATTGGCCTCTATAGTCGGCTAGCAAGCAAAAATTCGTACAAATTGCTGTATTTCGGTCAGAATTCAAAAGTTTTCGGAAATTTTCCCCAAACGCACCACAACAGCAGGCATTACAATGAAATGGAGCATTATATGAGACGAGCCAATGCAGCTGCAAGTGTTTCTTTGCAATGCTTTTGGTGCACGACCTAAGCCATGTACTTATGTAAGTATGTAGTTGTGTTGCATGTGCCAATTTGTTTAGTTTTACGTTGTTTACAGCCATATAAATAATCTTATTTGTATTTATGTAAGAGTTGGTATTTTAGTTTTTACATAGCTGTGTAATATTTTCATTTCATTTTTATGCTCAAGCGCACTTGTACCCATGGGTATTATCGGGAAGGACATATGTATATTTTCCAACCTTGGCTCAATTATTTCCTTAAGTCTAATTTTACTTATAGAAATCGCAAAAAATCACTTCTGCTTAGAACGATTTTGTTTCATGGCAGAGTTTTAAAAAGTCATTACTTTCGTATCTATACGCGCATATAATAAAATTGTAACAGGTGTGTAAATAATAAATAATAAAGAAAAATTAATATGGGGAAAACAGCAGACAAATCAACAATTTTTTTGAATTTTTTTCTGTCCGTGTGTATGTTTGTACGCACATCACTCGAAAACTAATGCATGAAATTCGATGCAGTTCTCCCGGTATATTTCTAGAGGTCTAACTTTAAGTATAGAAAGAACAAAAAATAGAAAGTTGCCACCTGTTTGAAAATTGCAGTTTAAGTAAATTGATAAGATAAAGAAAATATTTCAATATGGCTGTTAAAAGAAAGAGGTTAAAGGAGAGTTAAAGCTGAAAATATTTTTGAGGAGGGTTGCCAACTGTTTAAAAATTAATTTTAATTTAATTGATAAGATGAATTCAATATTGCAACTGGAAGGAGTTTTAGGAAAGTTTACTGCGAAAATAATTTTGAGGATGGTTGCCACCTGTTTGAAAATTTTTTAATAAATTAAAATTGATAAACCAAATGAAACACATATTATACCATACGGGTATCAAACAACACAAAAATACTTTTAAAGCGCAGTGAAGCACGCTGGGTATTTGCTGGTTTGATAATAATTATGAGTGGGAAAACTTTCTAAAGCCATCAATAACTATTATTTTTATTATTACAAATATTTATGTGAAATTTTTTTATAAAATTTTTTTTAACACCGTTTTACTTTTAACTGGACTCCAATTTAGTTTACTACTATACGTATGCTTATCTGTACATACATTTCATTTCAAAATTGGCTAGTTTCAAATGGTAAATGAAAATAAAAAATGTATTTCTAATTAACGATGAATAACTATAAAAATAAAGCCGGTTTTTATTTCGTATAATTCGAGAATCGACACATTTGGAATTTGAATGTTAATTTACAAATCATGCCGTATTATATTTAGATCTGCCATATATACGTACAAGTGTGCGTGCATGCATTCCCAGTGGGAAAATGGCATGTATAGTAATCGCAAAATAGTCAGTAAAACAAACCTCTTCACATTCGGAAATGCATTTTTTGTTCCAGGTCGATGTCCTAAGAGGCATTAGATTTTGCATTACCTAGTATTGAGAAATGAATGTGTTTTAATATGAAATTTTTGAAACTTTTTGAATAAATTAGAACTCTGATTACATAGTTATCAGTAGTATAATCAAGAACGCATAAGAAGTACATTATGTTATACATATA
>NW_023478255.1:0-2629 GCF_013731165.1 Rhagoletis pomonella | reverse complement strand
AATACATATACATATGTATGTGGGTACATGAATAACGATCGCTTAAAATCGATCTCAAATTTTGTACTTGCGCTGTAGAAATTTTAGGTCTATGTTATGTAGTTTGAATATTGTCAATTAAATCTAACTCTTTGTATTGCATGCGCTCCACGTTTTTCGTTTTCAATCTCATAAATTTTTTATAATGACTTTTGCTAAAATTTCAAAATCAAAAGTTATCAAAAGAAATTCTATGGGACTGAGAAATATTATTTTCGACTTTTTAGTCCATTTATAAAAGCGTGGTATATTAAAAAGTTTTTTATTTATTTTATTATTTCCATATGGCATCAGTAAGACATCGGCAATACTAAGAAAACGTGTTATATATCCTTTTGGAAAGAGTACTTAAGTATCCGAAAAACAACTTTTTTAGTTTTTCACTGGCTACGTTACACCGGAAATTTGTTGTACATTTCATTACGACTTAATAGGAGTTCTATACAACTTTTTCGCTTACTTGGAACGTATCCTGTTAAACTATTTTTTTTTCTATCGTTCAGAACTTTATCAGCCAAAATAAATCAAGGAAAGCTAATATTTTTTACTTTTCCTGGTTGTAGTATTGAAAACTGTTTTAGGTTCGTGAAAAATCTTTCGACAAAAGGAGTAAAATATTTAACATAAAATGCTTGGATATGATAAGAATTAGTGTCAGAAGCAGCTGACAGACATAGTGAATATCACATCATCACCAATATGTACAATATTTGAAAGAAAGAAAAAATCTTTTCTTTTTACTTGTCTGTGGAATCGACCATATGTGTACATAGTGCTTGAAAATATCTAATTTCTCCCTTACCTTAAACCTTTAAGCGTAGGCAACAATGATGTTTTGTAATTAAGGCAGAATTGAATACGCGCTATTTGGGAAGAAAATACCAGTAATATTTATTCTATCCCTGCAGTGAATCCTCAAATTTGTCAGGAAAAATACTAGTTTACAACTAGAATTTCCTAACTGAAACCGAACTAGTTCGAAAATGAGCAGACTTGTACCAAGTATAAAACGATTTATCCATGCCCGGTTTTATTTGACTTCGACAGTTTAATACAACAAAGTACACAAAATATTATAACTTTTATTTGGGTATATTGTAAACCCTTAAAGCGAGTATATATTCAATTATACCAGACCTGTTAAATAATGATGAATAATCGTAATGATTAATAATTAAAGCAAGTAGTTCATTAATTTTATTTACATGATTATTTTGTTATTTTTGATGATTTTCAATTATTTTTTGTCTTTTTTTAATTATAGGATTAACATAATTATTTGATTAATTGCAATTATCAACTAGCAACTAGCCAAACTATAGACAAAAATTAATAATATTTAACAACTGCATGAATTATTTATTTATTTTATTCTTATCCAAATCTCAAATTTTAGGCGTTAATTATTACTTTTATAAAATTTTAAAAAGAAAGGACTGAAATGTGCAAAGTTAATGAATTTAATTTAATTTAATGAAAACTTTTAGTTGTATTTAAATTCACTCGAAAATTAACTAAAGTATTTATTTTAGTTTTAATTAAAATGTTTTTTTGCACATTTAATATTATTAAAAAACATAAAAAATATAGTATTTATTGTACCTGGAAGCTTTTACTTTTAATAACATTTAATGAAAAATGCATTTAAATTTATGTTCAAAAGTGTGAAATATTTATTTATTTAATTTTCCTTTTAATTAATACTCAACATTTTTTTGGCAAATCCAAGGCTGCTAAATAAAAATGTGTAATATATTAAAGTGTACTTAATCAAAAGTTTTTTATTGTAGTGGTTTAGGTCCATAACTGGACTAGTATTTTTCTCTCTATTTTGAACTAGTATGAGACTGGTTTATTTCTGACCGAAATCTGACAATTGCTAGACGTAAGACATCCCCATGCTAAAAATACCAGTTTATTGCATAGATAAAAGATAGTTGGCTGACTAGTTGGTTCATGTGGTTCAACTAGTTGTGAGGTAGTTTACAATTGGTAAATTTGACTACAGGGATGTGTTGGCAATATATCCAAACACAAAGGCGTGTTAAGCAAACAGTGAAACAATTTGTTATTTTCTAAGTTTGCGAATAAAACTTCACACTTAAATTTAAGATATTCACTCATTTTCTGAAAACAAAATCCCCGCTACAGCCTTTTTTAGAAAAAATATATTCGTTTAAAATAAAAATAAACGATATCGGCCCAGTTTTATATAACCCTGCTTGACATGAAAATTTTCTCCGCGATAAGGCTAGTAGCCATTTCTAACAGACTTTAGATCGCTTAGTCAAAAGTGGAAACATATACATTACAAGGCAAATAGCAAAATCGGCTAAAAACGGCAATTTTTTTTACAAAACGGCTAACCGGCGATTTTTTGAAATGTTTGTATGGTGAACCCCCAGGGGGGTTCCAGGGGGTGTGCCACTGGCATCGGTGGGTCGGGCCTCCAAAGTTAGTGGGGGTCGGTCATACATTTGGACTCGATTGGAGCACTCTAAATGGGTCAAAGTGGGATTTTTCAAAATTTGCCCCTACCCAAAAGTTCGACCCAAATTGGGGGACATCAGAATTCGTTTTAGAGGTATGG
>NW_023478254.1:0-2629 GCF_013731165.1 Rhagoletis pomonella | reverse complement strand
TGCTGCAAAGTCTGCAAACCTGCAAACTGAATGTTTATCATCTGTTAGCCAAACCAGCAAGCATATGAAAACAAAAACTTGTAGGTAATTACAATTAAAAATAAATTAATTATTGGATATGCATTGAATGTGTTTTTTTTTTCAGTAATTGCTCTACTTATTTAAAACATTATGAATTGTACGTTGGTGCCCAATCCTCATTTCGTAAAATGGTGATTGTAATCGATTCAGATTTGCCGTCGGCATTTCAGAGGCGCTTTGGGTAAAAAAAAATCGAGTTTACTTTTTTACCGATTCGCATGGTAGATGCTACACTATTTTCAATGCAACAAACCACAGCTTTCTAGCTGCCTTAGTTTTTTCACAAATTAATTTTAAATATGGACACATTGACTAAAAAGTGTACAAATGCAATGCGCTTGTTAACTAACTTCAAAGTTGTTTTTCTCGAAAAGTTATTTTTGAGTTTTATGAACATTTATTTTGACAAAAAATGTGTTGCATATATGTACATAAATAACTGGGGCATATTCATAGTTAAAATAAAGTCGACATTAAAATTAGTTATAGCTTTTTTACATTATTTTCAATCGAATATCTGTGAAAAGCTGCAAACTTTATTTCAACTACGAATATGCCCCAATAGGTTTGGATTCAAATGAAAATGCATTTCCCACGCATATATATGTATGTACATAGTACATGCTCCATTACTTGATAACGTTTTTACATGCATATATATGTAGTATGTGCATATTACTGCCAAAAAAACTACGAACATGCATATAAATGTACATATGTACAAATCACGGCAGCATACATACATATGCACATAATTACACGTATACTCAAATACAACAATAACTATTTCAATCATAAACGCATTCGCATATTTCTCAAGGTCAAGATATTCCATTCTTAAATACTACAGCAGCACATCTCCCCGCAAATTCATCATCCTCAAGCGCAACTTTGTCAATCCGACACAAAAATTCTAAAATGTAAAATTGAAGAAATCTCGGCCAGCCAAGTGAAAAGTGGCAATTATTTCTCTATATCCAGTAAAATAAGTTATCTCGAACACTCAATTTCTCTGTTCCCTTCCAATATTTCAACCATTAACTAGTATTCTAAGGTGTAATTTTAATAAACATTAAATAAAAGTGTACGTTTTCTGCAGGAAAATACATTGATTTTTTTTTAATAAAATCAAAACTTCTAAAATCACAAACATATGTGGTTTTATCGGAAGTTCACAGATGTAACGTGGCAACTTAGCTCGTTTTCACATTTTTCGGTCCGAAATTGTAAAATTTTTGTCCATGACGCGCCACGATTTTTGTACAGGTGGGTCAATGAGCCTTGAACACCATTTACATATATACAAAAAAATTATTTTATTTATTTTTTAATATTAGAAATTTCTATACTTCAAAGCGTTTATAAAAGTATATTTACATATATGCACGGACGATTTTTAATATTTTTCATCCGTAAGCAAATCTTCAGTACCATAAAAGATTCAAACACATCAAAGTACAAGCAATGCAATGTCCAAGCTAGTGCTACCAAGAATGATAGAATAAAGAGATTGCGCTTTGCGCAGGTCCGTTACTTTTGTTTACAAATCAGCTGTTCGAGTGTTGACGTCATAATATAAAATTTTTGGTGGGAAGCGTATTGGTTTGCGAGGGAAACGTATTGGTTTGCGAGGAAAACGTATTGATCTCGTCTCGATCTCGTCACGTCTGCAGTTTGATGTGGGTAGGATGTTTATTTATTTCGTTTATTGTGTTTATATTAATGAAAGTGTTTAAAACATTTCTAAGGTTATGCAAAAAGAAGATTGTTGAAACGAGGCCCCGTGCCATCAATTTACAAGCCCGGTGATGAAAACCCGGAGCGTTCGCAAAGAGTTCATCGTCGTCAAAATACGTCGTTAATATTGGGTTTCATTGGAACGATATCCTTATTTGATGCTGTGGGCAGGCGTCACAGTTTCAGGTAAAATTTCTTGCTTATGCCTTGGCAGTTTAATTTTATGTTGGCACCGTTTGCATTGTAATGGGTGATTTTTTTGAGGTTAGGATTTTCATGCATTAGTATTTGACAGATCACGTGGGATTTCAGACATGGTGTCAAAGAGAAAGATGCTCAGTATGCTTTGACATTTCATCATGAATAGACTTACTAACGAGCAACGCTTGCAAATCATTGAATTTTATTACCAAAATCAGTGTTCGGTTCGAAATGTGTTGAATGTGTGAAAAGTTGGCAGAAAATCCGCTTTTTTATCGACAAATTTTGTTCAGCGATGAGGCTCATTTCTGGTTGAATGGCTTCGTAAATAAGCAAAATCATGCGATTTGACGCCTTTAGACTATTTTTTGTGGGGCTACGTCAAGTCTAAAGTCTACAGAAATAAGCCAGCAACTATTCCAGCTTTGGAAGACAACATTTCCGAAGAAATTCGGGCTATTCCGGCCGAAATGCTCGAAAAAGTTGCCCAAAATTGGACTTTCCGAATGGACCACCTAAGACGCAGCCGCGGTCAACATTTAAATGAAATTATCTTCAAAAAGTAAATGTCATGGACCAATCTAACGTTTCAAATAAAGAACCGATGAGA
>NW_023478253.1:0-2630 GCF_013731165.1 Rhagoletis pomonella | reverse complement strand
CACGTGCATATGTTGGAAGTGTGGGAAGGAGACAAAAAGTATGTATGTGTGCGTAAGTACATATTTCGGTTTTTGATAACAAATGGACCAATATTTATAACCTAATCACAGCGTATGTACCCGTACATATGTAAATACATACATACGTACATATGTTGATTGCAGTTAATGTGGATCTGGCTCAATTTTTTAGTAATCTATGTATGTCTATATATATGTACATACATATATCTATGAACACATGTATGCATAATACGCGAAAACTTTTTGAAGTGAAACAACACTTGAAAAAGACCAATCCAAGAATAAAAGTAAAGGTCAGTACGTACATAGATAAAGATAAGGATAAAGGCAAAGGTAAAAATAAAAACAAAAACAAAGTTGCGCAAAGATAAAGGCAAAAATGAAGCCAAGGTAAACACTTTACTTATATAAGGGGAAAAGGTGAAGGGGAATATGTATATGAAGAATATGATAAACATAAAAGTAAAAACAAAGATAAATATAAAGAAAAATATGAGGTTGAGAATACCGATAAAAGTAAAGATGAAGATAGAGGAAGAAAGATTAAAATAAAGGTAGTTGTAGAGAAAAGGATATAGATAGAGGAACAGAGACTCAATCTGGGAACTATTTCGGGATTTTAGAGATTTTCGGGATTCTTGGAACTTATCGATATAATAACCGATATTTGGTCGGTTTTGTGATCGATTTTGTTATCGAAATTTTCATCGATATTATTATTGATTTTGCTATCGATATTTTCGGAACTTATCGCTATAATGATCGATATTTTTATGGATTTTGTTATCGATATTTTGATTGATTTTGTTATCGACGTTGTTATCGATTTTACTGTCGATTTTATTATCGATTTTGTTATCGATATTTTTATCGATATTTGTATCAGTTTTGTTATCGATATTTTTATCGATGTTGTTATCGATATTTTTATCGATTTTGCTATAGATTTTGTTGTCGATATTTTTATCTATTTTGTCATCAATATTTTTTTTCGGTTTTATTACCCGTTATTTTTAATCGATTTTTCTATTCATATTATTATCGCTGTTGTTATCGATATTTTTTTCTTAGTGTGTACTTTCGTTTTTGACTTTGATATGCTCTTAACCATACCACGTATTCTACGTTTAAATTTAGCGGCTGTATCTCAGATACAGCCTGCAGACCAAGACGAAGGCGCTGGACTGTTCCTTTTTTTTTAAGTAGTACATGCAATTGTTTTAATAGACCTTGCACCAAATACACAAAATGAAAAGTAATATTATATCACAAAACAATAAAACATAAACATAAAAAATACTCGAACCTAAATTTGCATGAAAAGTAAATTAGGGTTAGATGCCTGTAATTTAACGTTATTTGACAAGTTGATCCCAATATGCACACATTTGCTATCCAACGAAATTTAAGAAGCGGCTTCGTCTTCTCACAGAGGTGAAATTCCATTAATAACTGGCGTGCCTGTCATATTCATGCCTGCAATTTTGACAAGGGAACATTTAATCCAACAAACACATAAACATTTGTATGTATTTATATTTCAGAAGCTTAAGACATGTAAATGACAGAAAATTATAAAAAATGCTCAGAAAAACCAAATAAAGAACGACATTAAATAATGCGGATATTAAAAAGAATATCAGATCCCACTGGGAAAATAGGTAAGCACCTTACGAGGTAAGCCATGTTTTCTTTCAGTTTTTAGTACCAAATAAAGGAGCTTTACAGTAAAATCCCATATCTGAACAATCAGATGTATTGAAGATATATGTTGTAGTTATCCGATCCTTGTTATTTTCACTGTAAGTATTCTGTTAATAATGAGTGAAAATGGTGCGAAATTTCATGTTCCTAGCTGCATAAATGGAGGAGATATGATAAAAGACCTCATATCTGAACAATCAGTTGTATGGGGGCTGCAGGTTATAGTGGCCAATGTCATCTGCCAGTAAAGCGCAAAGTGAACACCTCCGACGACACATTACGTTGTCAGTTGCATAATAACGTGCAGCCGAAGTTATTTCCAAGCGCCGAACTACTCTGCTCAACGGCTCAGAAGTACTTATGTCTGATACCAAATGTACATTCTAAATTCTTTGTTAAAGTAAGGGAGATTCCTCAGTGACGTGGTAAGGACAGCCGGGTGAAGTGTAAGTTGCTGGTAAGGTATTGCCCTTCACCTGGCGATCCTTACCACTTCGCCGCCTTATGTAAGTCGGAATTAAGAATGTACATTTGGTATCAGACATACTTCTGAGCCGCTGAGCAGAGTAGTTCGGCGCTTGGAAATAAATTCGGCTGCACGTTATTTTGCAACTGACAACGTAATGTGTCGTCGGAGGTGTTCACTTTGCGCTTTACTAGTAGATGACATTGGCCATGATGACAATTTTGGTACTATAAACTAAAACAAAACATGGCTTACATCGTAAGGTGCTTACCTATTTTCCCAGTGGGATAAAGTATTAATAACAATATTTACACAAGCACAATGACATAAACGTGTCCGTATGTCACTAAAATGTCATATGGAATTTGACTTAAATGTGGCATTGATTTAAAATTTTCCAAAGATGAGGTGTAGGCAATTTTTTATAACTGAGACT
>NW_023478252.1:0-2630 GCF_013731165.1 Rhagoletis pomonella | reverse complement strand
GTGCTAGTCTTCCACGCAAAAATCTGAAATGTGCTAGTCTTCCACGCGATTAGTGAAATGTGCTAGTCTTCCACGCGAGAATCTGAAATGTGCTACTTTTCGACGCGAATAATGAAATGTGCTAGTCTTCGACGCGAATAGTGAAACGTGCTAGTCTTCCACGGTAATTTGAGATGTGCTACTCTTCGTTGGGAGCGACGATATGTACATTAGACCGTACAGGAAAAAAAAAACATTCGCCCTACACGCCTGAGTCTGAAATATTTTTGGAAGGCAATTTGGAAAAAGAATTGCCGCCGTATAGTGATTAAGACCCATACATTTTTTGGAGATGATTATAACAGTTTTAAAATTGTAATTACTTAAAAAATGCTATAAAATTAGCTAGAAAATAGTTATTCCTTAGATTATAAAAAGAAAGTACCCCGAAGTAACCTCGTTTCATTTTTATAAAAATATTTTGGTAGTCTTTTAGAAAACCCTGACAAAGATTTTGCTTTCTCTTTGTTTACAGCTACCAAATAATCTATTCGCATCAGCTGATGGACAAATAAAAAATTAAAAAATACAAAAGCGAAACGATGAATTTTCAAATTTTTAATATCCTACGAAACCTCCGTATTGTCCGAGGTCTCCCTGTATAATATTTTTTTGTTGCTATAATTTATTTCATGTAAATATCATGTTTCATATCAAAGTGGATAAGATCATTTTTCGCAGCGGTCGGTAAATTTATATTGTCATTAATGCTGTAATTTTTGCTTAAGTAGTTTTAAAGGATCATATAATATTAATTTAACACACCACAAATCAATTTTATTAGTTACCTATTTTTGTCCAGCTAAATCGCCACTTTTGTCTTGTGTGCGGTGGGTAAAACTGTTTAGCCTTCAATTTACTTAGTCCAGTAGGTATAAATTTTCTCAAGAATTCTTTCTGTGCGGTTTGGACCTTTTTTTTTTGAGGTTTTCGATACACTTATGTACTTGACGATTACTTGCAATTGCACTTTCAGCTAACTCTGTATTAGGAATGTTGAAATTTGCCTCAATAGCTGAATTCGGTGTTACTTCTGAAACAGACAATAAAATGTGAAGTAAAGATAATAGCTTTTTTTACTAAACCACCTCGTTTAAAAGTAAATTACCTACATTACTTATGATTTCCAATGCTTGCCTTATTTTCGAAAAAAAAAATTGGTTTGTTAGTTAAGTGAGTCTTTACAAATAGAATTGCTGATAATTGCAGCTGGAATGGATTATATATTAATCCTAACTAGTATAAGAATAATTAGTCTATATAAAAACGAAAAGGTCGGAAAAGAAAAAGGGATATATTAAATTGAGTTGAGCAATGCGCGGAAAAAATACTAATTTAATTAAAATAAATTACTTGAAACAAGTATGTATTTTTAAATTTTTGAATGTAGGTATTCAATCCCGTGATTTTACTGGCTTAGTTTTTAAACTTGAAGCCATATTTGCTGCCAAATCTTGTAAAACCGAACGAAGGGTGTGATACTAGTAATAAATATAAAAAACGACTAAATCTGACCATCACCAACATATTTTGGTCCACCGAAATCAAACTGTGCGCCGTTCAGACCATTTTTTTTTTTTTTTAATTTAATAACCTCAAGTACCCCCTTGTAGTTCTTAACCACCAGACCTCCGTTCCTACCACCCTAAAGGGCCAATTATTATGTATGTATGTAATACATAGGTGTCGCCGAGAAATGTAAAAAGGCAATCTTTATGATCCGGCAAAAAAAGCATTTTCGAAATTGCCTGGCGAAAATACTTTTGGCTCAGAGGTGTACGGTGAATGTTTTTTTTTGTTTGTTTGCTTGAAAGGTGGTACGGTCTAATGTACACATGTACACACATACCTATTACATGCACGTGAATATATGCACATCTTTGATTAATGTGAAAGTTACCATCAGCTTGTTTGCTACCGTTAGAGACCATAGCCGAAGCACTTTTGCTTGCTCATAATTACATACATACATGAGTATGTATAGTATGCATTTTTCGCTTTCGGCCGCATTGCTTTTGTATATGATACCGTTAATACAACAGCAAACTCAACAATTGCTTTAGAAACACTTTTAGTTTTTAGCTCTTTTGAGTCAAAAGAATAAGCAAAAAAAATCTATTCTTCAATCTCGACTTTTATAAATACATAAATACACTTAAAATTCAACAAATCTATTTGGTTTGCCTGACTTTTTGCAGCTCTTCCAACTTTTCATAACTTGTTTCTTTTCATCGTTCGTCTAATTCGAGCATTCGAGTGAATTCGCATAGATTTTCGTAGGCTAATAAAATTAATTAAGTGAAACAAAAAGAAGCAAAAAGTAAAACAAAAAGCGAACATAGCGAAAAAGCTAATGCAAAGAAGTTGTCAATTTAGATTTGGCCAGCCAAATGGCTGCAGTATTTTTTTTTTATAAAAAAAAAACCAGTTTCCGAAGCGAGTTAAATTCATGTTTATTTCTTAGCATGGAAATTCCGGTAATGTAAATTAAGTTTTTATAACTATACATACATACATACATAAAGGTTAAAACATAAATGCGTAAGCACGAAATTAGGCTTTTTTTAACTATGATAGATTTTGTTAAATAA
>NW_023478251.1:0-2630 GCF_013731165.1 Rhagoletis pomonella | reverse complement strand
TGATCATCCATTGCCCACGATTGACGAGTTGTTCAGCACTCTTGCAGGTGGCGAAAAGTTCACAAAAATAGACCTATCCAAGGCTTACCTACAGTTAGAGATTCACCCAAACGATAGGCATATACTAACGCTGAGTACACATAAAGGATTGTTCCAGCCAACCAGGCTGATGTTCGGCATCGCTTCTGCTCCCGCAATTTGGCAGCGTTTTATGGAGCAACTGCTTAGTGGCATACCGGGCATCTCAGTTTTCTTAGATGACATCAAGATATCTGCTGAAGACGATGAAACACACAGGCAACGTATCGAGGAAGTATTGAAGCGTCTAGATGAGCACAACATGAGGGTTAACCTAGCAAAATCCGAGTTTATGAGCGATCGGATATCTTATTGCGGCTACGTCATCGACAAACATGGCATACACAAAATGTCGGATAAGGTAAAAGCTATTCAAAATATGAAGACACCAGTTAACAAAGACGAGGTAAGATCATTTGTGGGGCTTGTAAACTACTACGGTAGGTTTATAAAAGGGTTAAGCACGATTCTGTACCCACTTAATAGACTTCTGCAAAATAACGTCAAGTTTGAATTCGATTCCTCATGCGAACGGGCGTTCCAAGAAGTCAAAGCACAAATACAGTCCGACGTGGTCCTCACTCACTATGACCCGAAGCGCCCACTGCTTCTAGCTGTGGATGCCAGCCCCGTTGGAGTAGGCGCTGTGCTGAGCCATCAATTCGAAGATGGTACTGAACGACCTATCCAGTTCGCTTCCCAAACATTGAATAAGACGCAGCAAGGCTATAGTCAAATCGACAAAGAAGCCTACGCTATAATATTTGGTGTTAAACGATTTTATCAATTTGTTTATGGACGTAGATTTACACTAATAACAGATAATAAACCTATTTCGCAAATTTTCTCTCCTGCCAAAGGGTTACCAATGCTGTCCGCAACGAGAATGCAACACTATGCGCTGTTTTTATCTGCATTCAACTACGAAATCTGTGTCAAGAAGTCCAAAGACAATGGCAAGGCAGATGCTATGTCGAGGTTGCCGATCAGGGACACATATCAAAACATAGAGGAGGTAGACCTAGTGGAAGAGGAAGCAATTGCTAATTTACCTGTGACACGCGTGGAGTTGAGACAACATACGGAGAAAGATAAAAGCGTAAATGATTTAGTGCAATGTCTAAAACACGGGCGCGAATGTGAACCCCCTCATCGTTTTGGTATACCGCAAGCCGAATTTACACTCCACGATGGTTGTCTTTTACGGAGTATACGAATATACATTCCCAAGCCACTACGAAAAAGGGTGCTAGAGGAACTGCATACAGCTCACTTGGGAATGTCGGCGATGAAAGCGTTGGGACGTACTTACTGCTGGTGGCCAGGGATGGACAAGGATATTGACCAGTTGGTTTCAAATTGTACAGATTGCCAGAGCATTAGAGCTGACCCTGCAAAAATTAACCCGGTGCATGTTTGGATGAGACCAACGAAGCCATTCGAAAGGGTGCATGTTGACTATGCTGGACCATTCCTCGGTAAATATTTATTTATTTTAGTAGATGCATATACAAAATGGCCTGAGGCCCATATAATGCCCAACATGACCGCCTCATGCACCGTACAAAAGTGTGAGGAAATTTTCGCGACGTTCGGTATACCCCAAATACTCGTATCCGATCATGGTACGCAGTTCAATTCAGTAGAGTTCCAGACATTTTTGAGAAGCAATGGCATATTCCACAAACAAGGCGCACCCTATCATCCATCCACTAACGGACAAGACGAGCGGTTTGTGCAAACATTGAAAAATAAATTACGGGCCTCAAATTGCAGTGGGGCTAATATGCAAAGAGAACTGTCCACAATCCTAATGGCTTACCGTCGGGCCGTGCATCCAGCAACTCAACAATCACCGGCAGTCTTGATGTTAGGGCGACAACTACAATCTCGCCTTGACTTATTAAATCGGAAAGAGCCAAGAGATCAAAACGAACGCATACGTCCACAAAAGGAATTTTTAGTGGGCGAAAGGGTGGCAATAAGAGACTACCTGTCAGCTAACAAATGGCGTTTTGGTCGCGTAGCACAGCGACAAGGTGATTTACATTACCAGGTACAATTAGACGACAATCGCACATGGAAACGACACGCATATCAAATGCGAAAGGTAGGCGAAGACTTAGTCGGCGTCGAGAGCAGCAACGTACGCAGCGACGGCGCTATGGCAGCACGAAAGTCAATAGAGGCGCACGCATCACCACCGCGGCAGTGTGAGACAACACAGGCAGACTCCGATAGTAAGCAGAACGAGATAACAACTACGGCAGAAAGCAGCAACAATGCTAGTAAAACAGCAGTGCTTGGAGAAGTACTACTACGTCGGTCAACGAGAGCTACTAAGCCACCGGAGCGTCTGCAGTACGAGCATACCTAAAAAAAAAAAAATGAGTTAAAGAATTTATTTACCTAATTACAACTAATATATGTACATAAGTATATAGCGTTTCAACCTATATTTCGAATCGAATTTAATTGAATGTTTTGTTATCAATGCATTATTTTAGCATAAATTTTGAATTGTTCTTATACTTTTAATATAGCATTGGTAC
>NW_023478250.1:0-2630 GCF_013731165.1 Rhagoletis pomonella | reverse complement strand
TATAAATGTCTTAATTTTAAGTGTGAAGTTTTATACGCAAACTTAGAGAATAAGAAATTGTTTCACTGTTAAGACACTTGAGATGCGTTTGTGTTTGGATATAGTGCCAACAAACAGAATAAATATTACATGTAGATATTGTCTTCCCAGATAGCGCATATTCAATTCTGCCTAAATTACAAAACATCATTTTTGCCCACTCTCAAAGGTTTAAGGTAAGGGAAAAATTTATATTTTCAAGCACTATGTACACATATGTATTTTTTTAAACAAACTTTTTTTGCTGAGAACTTATTTAAATTCCAAAAACCGAATGCCAACTTGAATTAAAGGAACCAACACTGAAGTGAGTCAAAATGAAAATAAAAGAGCACAAATTTCTATGTAAAGCAAAACTCTCTGGGAATCCTACGATACATCTGCCGGTCATCTAAATGGGAGATCTGCAGTCTTTTGGCATCATATTTTACATCAGAATTGAAGGGGTTTCTCAAAAATCTGACCAGTTCTTTTGTGTAACTGTGATTTTGCATCCCTTGTCAACATATGGCCTCGGTTGATGTTAACTTAAGGTCGTTGTTTTACTGCCTTAAAATTGAAGGGAACTTTTTACAGCGTTTTTTATGTGTATTGGTTTCTATTTGAGTGTATTGAGAATCGGTCAGTCTGAAAAGGCCTTGTAGGGAAGACAATAGGTTTGTTCGTCGAAAATCCAGCGTGAATTATCACTCAAAATATCAGATAGTAAGAAAAAATGCTCCCAAATTCTGTCTCATGTAGAGAAACTTGCAATTTTCTGTACGAACACAAATTTGCAAGTTTTTCTGCCAGCTAGTGTCCACGGTTGCATTTCAAACAAAAGAAATTTGTATACATTTAATTACATTTTTATACCCGAGCGCACTTGTGCACAAGGGTATTATAACTTTGTTCACATAACGGTTGTTTGTAACAGGCAAAACGAATCGAGATAGATATAGACAAATGTATACATAAATGATCAGAATGAAAAGAGAAATCGATTAAGCGGTGACTGTCTGTCCGTCCGTCCGTCTGTGCACACGATAACTCGAGTAAAAATTGAGATATCTTAACGAAACTTGGTACGTGGACTTCTTTTGGGCGTAGGACGGATGGTATTGAAAATGGGCTAAATCGGACAATAACCACGCCTACCTCACATATAACGGTAATTTTCAGAAATACGAAAACTGCGATATTTTAGTAACTATTAAAGATAATTCACTCAAAATTGATATTTACAATGAGTTTTAGCCGAAAAATAAGAATATTATAGATTTTTGGAAAATGGGCGTAGCCACGCCCACTTATGGTTACATGTGTATAACTTGGTAACCGCTGCACCAATTTCTTCCAAACTTGGCACAGTTGTTGGTCCTGGTACAGCATCCCAAATGGCCGAAAAATTTTAAAATCGGGCAATAACCACGCCCACATCTCATATTACGGTAATTTAGAAAAATACGAAATCCTCGATAAATCAGTAAATATTAAAGCTAATTTTTTCAAAATTGATGGGTGCAACAATTCTTAACAAAGAAATAGGTTTGTGATAAAATTTTGGAAAATGGGCGTGGCACCGCCCACTTATGATCACATATATGTGTCTCGGTAACCGTTCTACCAATTTGTACCAAACTCGGTATTTTTATTGTGCTTGCTACATAAAAGCAAAACGTTGAAAATTATTGAAATCGGACTAAAATTACGGCCGTTTTTTATATAACCGGTAAATTTCAGAAATGCTTGAAATTTCAATATTTCGAAATTTAAGGACGCTAATTTACTTAAAATTTATACACCCCGGCTAATCATGTAGCGGCAGCTTTCGGAAAGGTGGAAAACATATATTTAATACTTGCGCCGGGTATTTAATGTTCGGCTCCGCCCGAACTTAGACTTTCTTACTTGTTAATTTTAAAATCGCTCCAGTTTGTAAATTTTTAAATTTAACGAACTTGTTTAATCAAATTATCGTCGACAAAAAATCCAACCATGTGCCACAATCGTATGTTTTTCCTAATTGCAAATTCTTGCTGGCAAAATTTTTTCCGGCTCGAATTTGTAACTTCTCTCCAAGAAATAGTCTTTTTACTCGTGATTTATTTAAATAAAACATGTGAAATTTAGCCGTTTTTAGCCGGTTTTATTTGCCAATTTAGCCGGTTCGCCCAAAAAGTTCTGGCAACATTGATAATAAGCATTACAGTTTAGCGACCGCACACAGAAACTGGATTACATAGCTCCGAAAAGCCGTATCGCATCATGTGATATGTATTTGCTTTAGTAATATTAACGAAAATATGGAAATTGCGACTTAAGTGTAGAAATGGATAGGGTATCTGTAGTTTAAGGAAGTAATGGAAACATTTTGTAAAGATAAAGTAACATCTATAGGCGAAGGAATTTTATTAAAGCGTTGTCAGTTAAAGTTAATTTTAAGTTAATTCTAAAGTTAGTAAATTTGTTGACAGGAATTCTTCTTTAAGCCTAGTATCCAGCTCTCAAGAAAAGCAAAAACTCCATATAAAATGACGTAAAAGAAATGGCTAAGAAATTTTTTTGTGTAAAATTTTCTTGAGGCAGTACGCAGTTCTTAAGAAATTTTC
>NW_023478249.1:0-2630 GCF_013731165.1 Rhagoletis pomonella | reverse complement strand
CACAAGTCGTGCTATTTGTCATATTTGCCCTTTTGTACTATTTTTTTTAGAACAGTTGTAAAATGAAACTTGTGAGCATCCCATACTTTTTCGTATGCTATTGTACAATATTTTAACAATTATACTTCACAAAATCAAACTTATTAAAACAACTTTAGGAAGGGCATTATACCAGAATACATTAGTCAGTCGTAAATATTGGAAACCTACTCTTAATTGTATCACCATCCATGCTACCTGCCCCTGTCGAACCTTCCCAATCTTTCGCTTTCTTGTAATTCGTTTTCATATTACGCACCAGCTTCCACTGAATTTCTAGTTTTTTTTCTACGAAACGCGTATAAAAATCTTGGGCGGACGGCTTTTGCAAATATGTACTTATATTTCCAAATTATATTTATACATACATATGTGTTTAACGAAAAAACCTCAAATAGGCGGTTTTCTAAAAGAAAATCAATGAGGGACTTCTCTTCCCACACTGTCCATATATCGTCGGTCCCTACGAAGAGTAGCACATTTCACTATTCGCGTGGAAGACTAGCACATTTCACTATTAGCGTGGAAGACTAGCACATTTCATTATCCGCGTCGAAAAGTAGCACATTTCAAATTTTTGCGTGGAAGAGTAGCACATTTCACTATTTGCGTGGAAGACTAGCACATTTCAGATTTTTGCGTGGAAGACTAGCACATTTCAGAATTTTGCGTGGAAGAGTAGCGCACTTCAGATTTTTGCGTGGAAGAGTAGCACATTTCAGATTTTTGCGTGGAAGAGTAGCATATTTCACTATTTGCGTGGAAGACTAGCACATTTCAGATTTTTGCGTGGTAGAGTAGCACATTTCAGATTTTTGCGTGGAAGACTAGCACATTTCAGATGTTTGCGTGGAAGAGTAGCACATTTAAACTAAATCATAAAAGCATAATTTATATTGGAAATTCAAGTGCTTATTTTATATTTGTGTAATTCTATTATAAAATTCATAAAATTCCGACGGTATATCCTATGATTCCTTTGATTATTTTTGTCGCATTTGCTACTATATAACGAATAAACACAATTTATTTTTATATGAAAGAAAACCGCAACAACGGAAATTTTTTAGCCACTTGAAACTTGCACATTGTTGCAATAAAATTGAAAGGGCTTTAATTCTATATACTCAAAAAATTCTTAGAAAAAAATTATTTGACATTTGGATGAACATTTTTAGATTTTTTTAGTTTTCTATAAAGTTTTAAATTTGGGTTTATATCATGATTCAATAATACAAGGTTGTGTAATTTGTGACAGCTAAAATTTGACACTCCTCTATCTAGATTTGTATTTTGGAAGTAGGAGAAAGGGGAAGAATGTGATCGCATTTTGCGAAAACGGTAGTAGAATGGTACTACAAAAAGTACGAAAAGTATACAATTAGAAGTAAAATGTGTATTATTAATTCTATGCGAATTTGCAATATATTTGGTGTTTTAATGGAAATACTAAACACTACATAAAAATATGCATTTTCGAATTAAGTTCTTCGTTATTTCCAGGAACAAATCTAGAATGCCGACCGTTCAGCTATGCAAAAACTATAAATGCGGATCAATAGAACTTTTTATGCTCATTTGAGCCATGCCAAAATGATTTGGCGCAAGTAAAAAATGAAGAGGTTCTAGAAGGTTAAAGTTCAGTTTTTAGATATTTTAAATGTTAATATCTTATGTAATTTATAACCAATTAAACAGCTAATGACGTCACCATAAAGGTCATTAATTTGTTCTTCAGCTGATGTACATGATTTATAGCTTTTTGTATTTTTAAACCAAAACCACTAAAAATCCAAGAAATATTATTTTTTCATGAAATAACCTTTTTTGAAAAAACTGCATAATTAATCGTAAAGAATTTTATATAATTTAGAAAGTACAAGTTATTATCTTTAATTCGATATTACATACTTTATCATGATCTACTTTTGGGTTTCAACAATTTAGTGATAATAAAAAATACAAATAAACCTCTTATATCTTCTTTTTTTACCAGTGACAAATAAATTTGGTATCGTTGAAATCAGCGTAAAAAGTTCTATCAATCGGCATGTTTGGTTATTTTATAGCTAAACGGTCGCTATTCTACACTTGTTCTAGAAAATTACGCAAACCAAGGTGACGCCAACGAATATTTAGTATGAAGAATTTTTGGTTTTACTACTAATATCACTAGAAACTCTAGAGTAAGCAACATTATGCACAAGTAAAGGAGCCGATTTTATGTGTGGGAGCGAGAAGACTGTTTTATTACAAAACCTTTCTATTATTGAATCATGGGTTTATATGGACTTCTTCAGAGAATGAACTTTATTTTAATGAAAATTCTTAAAAATAAGTAAATAAAAATAAGTGGAAAACAATATCACTTTGAAATGAGGTGCTTTTGATATGACTGCATGTACATTAGGGTGGTCCAAAAACAGTAGTCGGAATTGTAATGCTCTCACTCCCTAGGATTGTTGTATATAGAAAAGTGTACCGATATTTTTTTTTTAAATCAAAAAATATTTAGTGGTCGTTCAAAGCGCTCAAAGTTTTCCCTGTATTTTTGTATGGGAAAAAACAACTTTTCGTAGAAATGGTATAGA
>NW_023478248.1:0-2630 GCF_013731165.1 Rhagoletis pomonella | reverse complement strand
TATATAATAACTTAAACATCTCTTCTACTGCTATTATATACAATACAATATGTTTAAGTTTTGGTATAAATTGTTAAAGGGTTGTGGAAACAAATAAAAATATATTGGGGGAATTCCTACGTAGCAATGTATCACACGTTTTGTTGGGGGGGGGGTGAAATAACACAAACGGCAATAACGCAAATTTGTGTTATTTCCCATTTGAATGTGAAATAACACAAATTTGCTTTAATTCATTTCTCGTTGAGCAATAAGACCAACTTTTATACTTAACAATTTGAGTAATAAAGCAAACTAGTGCACATATGTACGTAGTCACCCAGTTACATTTGACAAAAAGTAGTACATGAACAAGTTAAATGGACGGATTTGTAAGTATACAATTTTGAAAGTGCCCGGCGTCGCGGCGGTCCGCGTTGGCGCGCCGTCCCGCGCCACCCCGCGCCGCGTTCCACGACGCGCTCGCGTCCCCCGCCCCTCCCCTCCTTTCGCAATTATGTACTGGTGGCATTATAACCGTTTAGAAAAAGGAAAAATTCTAAAATAACACTAGTTCACTTCTGAAACTGCTTTTTAATGTCCAAGTAATGGGAATTATTGTGTATGGTGTTATTGCATGCTGCATCCCACCCATAGTGGAATTTACCAGGTGCCACTGCTTTATTTGAAAATTTGCCTATAAAATGTGACTATAAGGCAGCCGAATGTCAGAAAATAAAGCGAGAAATCCGTTTTATTACTTCATCTGTTTATTGCGACGTGGTTCCATGCAAACTTTTTAAGGTTTTCCAGCAATGTTTTTAACAACATATTAAAAAGCATACAGAATAAATTCATACAAAAGCGCTATGTCCAATATGCGGAGCAGTTATTAAAGACGATGCTTTTCCTATATTTTGTTAGACTTTTCATAAGTAAAAATATTTTGTGAATATTACTTTCTTCATATGAATTATATCACATTTTTTGTTTAATTCAAGGCCTATCAAACAGGTTTAGAGCATTTGAGCAAAAACAACATTTGCCTGTATTTTGTTGTTGCTTCTGGTATCGAAGGTGCCAAAAACTGTTCTGATTTTTTTCTTCTACATCAAAGCGTGCCATGCGAAATACGAAAAAGGTAAAAAATTTAAATTGAAAAAATGAAAATTGTTGCAGCTTTCTTTCTTAGTAAATTGGTTCGCTTCTCGAAGCATTGATCCACCATCCTGTGCCAGGTCCAGTAATCAGCGGTTGTGCTGCTGAGTTGGTCGAGCTTTCCAAAAGCTGCTATTTAATTGCTGGTTTTGTATAGAAAATGTTTCACATGCAAATAGATTTTAATAATTTAGAATTTTTTTGAGAAGAAATGTTAAATATTTGACATTTTCGAGAACAAATAATTTGAAATAAATCAAATCAGCTGCTATACTGATATTACCTGTGCAATGTGCCTTGGTTTAACTGTATTTTTGGAATAAACAAAGTTCTTTTTGCTTCTGTCAGTAAACTGTGTTTTTTTTTACAAATAGTATAAATAAGGAATGGGAAATAAGGCAAAATTTGTTTTATTTCCAACCTTTGTTGGAAATAAAGCAAAACTCAGATTTTGGTATTATTTCCCATTTAAAAGTGAAATAAAGCAAATTTTGCGTTATTGCCGTTTGTGTTATTTCACCCCCCCGTTTTGTTGCTTTCCCAACAAAAAAAAGTGCTAGATTGCTACGTAGCAACTTTAAATCTAAAATTCTACTCATCTTAAACTCCCCTATTATAAAAAATTAGTCGTGTATAATTTTGCTACAATTTAAACACTAGCTACTTTTTAATCGCCAGCGATTATGCTGGCGAAGAAGTTTCTTTGGATTGAGCGATTTCCATTGCATCGCGTAACGCCCCTGCAGTGAAAAGCCAAACCAGTTAGAAAAAATACTAGTTCATTAAGTAGTATGTGCCTACCAGTTCGACAATTTCGAAGAACTTAGGCGATCAGCGACATCTGCCTTTGAATTGCCAAAGCCAAAAATAAAACGCAATTATAATTGCTTTTCTTACATATGTCGGCTGTAGCGTCACGTGAATACTACTGGTTCTAGTTCTGAAATTGCAGGTTCGAGGCCGCTTGGAGGTGGTTAAGATTTTTAAAGTTAAATAAATGTAAGTAAAAATAATTTATTCAATTTATAAATAAATAACAAATTTGATAATTTAATTGCATTGCAAAAAAACATTTAGAAAGAAATGCTTGTGCTATAAAAACAAAGAAATTAAACAAAAATATTTTTTTTACTAAATTTAAAAATTACAATAAACAGCCTAGACAAAAAAATAAATTTATAAAAAATAAAAATAAAATAAAAAATAGAAAATAAAAAACTTTCCCTGCGCCAGGATTTGAACCTGGGACCTCAGGCTTACCACGCGAGTGCTTTGCTCTGTCGGCCATTGTGACTGCTGGAGCGTCGCGAGCAAAAAGGCACACTTATGCTTTTCACGGGGCATGAATTGGCAGACCATCTCATCAACTGATATGATGCTACTAGTATTTATACTAGTAGATGCTGATGCATAGCCTGACAATTGACATCTCGTAGGACATCGCAATGTTAAAAATACCAGTCGCTAACATTGAAAAAGGATAGAACGTGAAC
>NW_023478247.1:0-2631 GCF_013731165.1 Rhagoletis pomonella | reverse complement strand
TAGTATTGATGTTTTTTACTAAATACCAGGAATAAATATTTAATAAAAAACTATTTCATTTAAGCTTAACCAACTTTTAGTACCTCGGAGCTAATTTTGGAACGCTTCACGAAATATTTTCATAGACAGTAAATGCAACCCTGGGTGCATCATTAACGAGCTGAAAAACCAAACAAATAAAAAAATTCCATCTGAACCAATATTCCCAAAAATTATAAAGCAAAACAAAAACCATTTTTTCCAATTTATGCACTGTTATTTTTATTATTGCAATACAATTTCGCAGCTCTTCAAACATTTTCCACATTGTGCTTTTAGGGCTAGTACCCAGTAAGAACCGTATCTGTTAACTAATACGTTATATACGCCTGTACTACAAATAGTTTGTGTGAGAAATTCAAAAACTTTCCATCATTTTACATAGGGCCCCTGGAGAAATCTAATGCATAATCGTTTCACGTGTGAGCAGTTTTCTCTTTCTTTTATATGGAATTCGCTATTATATTATCCTATATATAGTGGTCTCTTTTCAATCAAAGATTATTATGCCATTAATAACGTGTTATATAACGCAAACAATGGCATATGGATATCTCTAATATGCAAATGTGTTGGTTTTCATTGACAATTTTGTAAGTGTATTGGAGAATGCGTTAGGTCGTTCTTGCAGGGTAGTTTCCGACCCCATTTGCTCGTTTTTTTTTTCAATTCTGAATTTAGGCTAGGCTTCATGGGAACTTACTGTGGGTGCAAACAGACCACATTTTGTAAACTGAATTGTGATATTTAATTTTATTTTATAATGAAAAATGAATTTAATGTGCAATTTTTTAAGTTTACTAGATGTAAGACAACTTTTAATTTTCTTTATATATTGCATGCTTTAGTTTTAATTGTTTAAGTTAAGTTGTAAAGGTGAAAAAAGGCCTCCTGGGCAACCGAGCACATTAAAAAAAATCGGTAACGCGCGTAAAAGCATACCTCACAAGTGGTGTGGAAAATGCAAGAACAAATATAAATGGAATAATTTTCGAAATTATGAAATGGTTATTGGTATTTTCCATCTCAAAGGGGGTGATTAATTTGAACGTTATTTAAGCTGCCTTTAGACGGTCGATTTTTATCGTTTAACCAAAATCTACCCGTGTAAATTGCAATTCAACCGTAAAATGTAAGCGTTTTGGCTAGTCGATATCTTAAGTAAATGTTCCAGTCCACAGAAATCGACCGAAAGGCAACTTCAGGAATTTTTTAAATTTCTTTTTTTTTTTTTGCTTGAGCGTCTTTTGAAGATGTGCCAAATTATATTGTCGCCTTAAATACAAGACAACAATTTCTTTAAGCCATCTTGTGCAGCAATTTGTTGATCTTATCCTCACGGCTACCGAAATCACCAACCTCAACGTAGTGATTAGCCTTCTTGCGCCAGCCTCGGGTTGATGTGTTGAGCTTGAATAGCAACAGGAAGTTGGGGGCTTTCTTGAAGTGAAGTGAATCAACGCGCTTCGCGAAATTTGCGTTCGATCACAAAGCAGAGATTGGGACACGCTTGACCATTCCACGTTTGTACATCAATTCACAAACTGATTTAAGATTTGGATAACCCCATATAGGGGTTCGGCATACGTAGCATATTAATGGTTGCCTTGCTCAATTTGATGAACACACCGTTTTAATGTGGCGAAGACAGAACTGTAAAACTACGCACTTGTTGTGCAACTTTGTTGATACCGCGGATGCGGATCACAAAAGCCAATTTGGATTTTTCAGGCCCGTCGAATTGGCCGCATTTCTTTGCCACACAGCGTTACTCCATCTCACGGCGTCCATCACGGAGTTTTCTTGTTTGATATTTCTCAGCATGCACCAAGTTTTCACATTTACGGAGTGCAATCACAGCAGAGCGCTTTAGTTTACGTTTGATCAGGGTAGCAATTTGCTGACCTGCTCTTGCTGAACTGCAGCTTCGGCTCGGGGACAGGAGGCAGCTTCCTGGAAGGTTGTCTGCCCTTTGCTTGCGGTTTCTTACCGGCCCATGATGGCAGTCATCTTAACTTGTTACTTAGCACGTTGAAAAGGCGAAAAAAAGTTCGCCAAATGTTTGGAGCACATCGTAAATGAGCCACTCGAGATATAACATTTCTATAAACAATTTAATTAAATACTTTTATACATAGATATGCTGCAACCATGCACTTACTTTCCCAAATTCCATCCTGTTTATCGGCATAATTTTCCAAATATGCCAGCTACTTCATTACTAATTACTAAATTTTCCAACTGCGCCTTCTTTGTTGGCTCGACATATCCTAAAAAGACAAATTTACATTAAACAATAGAAATCGCAAAAATTAGCAAATAAAATACTTGCTTTGTTTTGTTTTGTTGTAAAATTTCTGAGAAATATGAATTCACCACGATGCGATACAGAAAGAACAAGGACCAGGGATGTAATTTTAAGTAAACCTATTATTCAGTGGCAAGGCGCAGAGCGTTCGGGGCAGCAATATTAATTTGTATCAAATATAACATTAAACGGTGGTTCTAATACATTTTTTGATATTATTAACCAGAGTACATACATTATATGGTATTTCTTTTAAAATTAATGTACTATATGAACTTTTTTTT
>NW_023478246.1:0-2631 GCF_013731165.1 Rhagoletis pomonella | reverse complement strand
GGTTAACCGATTAGTCGAATAGTCGGATAATTTTACGAGCCCTAATACTTATGTAGATGGAGGTACATTACCGTTTTTTTGCTCTTTTTTGATTCTAAGCGCTTATCCAGGCTGCTTTCTAGCCGTCGTTTCCAAATATGTATATAAGACCGTTACACCTTACAAGCAAACTAAAAAAAAGTTCACCGTACACCCCTCGGTATAAAGTATTTTTGCAAGGCAATTTGGATTTTTTTTTTTTACGAACGTTCGATAATACAAACATTTTTTAAAATAGTTCTACTAGAATATTTGAAATACTTAAATACTTAATACTACTCGATGTAGCGTACTTCAAGATCCGACTATAAATACCGAATATATTTCGCAAAATGTAAAAAGACAATCCCTACTTTTGGTACGAAAATTTGTTTTGCAATTGCCTTGCGAAAAAACTTACGATTCGAAGATGTACGGCGAGCGTTGTTTTGTGGTACGGTCTAATGAACATATATTAGGGTGGTCCATAACAATCTCAACATCAGGCGCACGCCTTTCTTTTATTCCACGTACGAAATAAACACATCCACGAAAATTTCCAAGCTTTTTTTTATTGAAATCGTAAAGATTCTAAAAAATGTTTGCTTTGACCAGCTATAACTCGGCGGGTTTATGAATTTAACTAAATAAGTTTCGCTAATATTTCAAAACTCATCAGATTTCAAGTCAAAATTTTGTAAAATTTTTGCGATTAAAAAAAAACAAAATTTTTCCAAATCCTGGTAGCGAACTGAAATTTTTGTCTAAGCCTTAATTTTATACGTAGAAATATGCTTTTAGAGATTTTCCTAAAAGTTCTAATAAATCATGAAATAGCTCAGAACACACATTTCTGGAAAATTCGCAATTAAGGCATTTTAAGTTCACAACGACGGCTTGTGACTTTCCATAAAGTCCAATTTTACAACGAAGGGAGTAAAAAATAATTATCAGTTCTGTTAAATGATGTCAAAAATCAGTTTTGTTAGGATAAACTTGTAACAAGTAAAAAGCGCTCTTTTGGCTTTTCGATAATAATTACATAACCCATCAGGATGGTTTTTATGTTTAGGTTTAATTAGCGCATTTTAAGATTACAAAGTATATATTATATTAACAAAAATTATATTAAAAGAAATACTGGTTGAAATTAATAGATGACGCGAAAGTCCGTACACCGCCAAATCACGTCGAACACTCCTCTTTGGATACTGACGTTATTTCAAACATTGACGTTGCTAGGCGGTGTTGCCAGATTCGCTTACAGTCGGCCTTTCCTGACAAACCGATGCGACCTCGCATCGTAGTTGTTCGTCGTGCTCTTTATCTCCGTTTTCAGATAATTCATCATCAGTAGTTGGTAGCTTACAATATGGCTTTAACTTGTCTGAGGCATAAATGGACTTATAATGCTTTTCCTTGCGATGCGACCCAGGCAAGTCTTCGATGACGTAACGATCACGTTCCAAAACAGTGACTACTTGGAACGGACCCTTATACTTCGGCTCTAACTTGCGTGACGTACCAGTACTGGCCGGTTCATTCTCTGCCAGGACTAGGTCACCCTCTGTGTACTTTCTTGGTCGTCGATGTTGGTGATCATAACGTTTTTTTGCTTTAGCTCGTTCTGTGTTGACTTTCATCGCTGCTTCTTCACGCTTTTGATGGATGTCATCAGTTGATTTATTGTTCGTAGTTAGTGCCAATATGAGTTTGTTGGCTAAAATATCTCGCGGTTCAAAATTAAGAAGTAACTCATGCGGTGTCTTCTTTGTCGTCTTGTTGGTGGATGTATTAATGGACCACTGGATGTTTCGCAGTTTTTCGTCCCACTTTTTGTCTTCTTTCGTCGATGGTAGCAACATTGACAATATCGTACGGTTTGTGCGCTCGGCGTGAGCATTTGCACGGGGTGTACGTACTGCGTTCAAAATGTGCTTGATGTCGTTGTCTTTACAATATCGTTCAAACTGTTTTGATGTGAAGGCAGTCCCGCGGTCGGTTACAATGCGTTCGGGCATGCCAAAATAACTGCTGACTTCGTCGAGGATTTTCAGAACGGGATTTGTTGCGGCGCTCTTGACTGCTCGTGTAATAGTAAACTTGGTGAATGCGTCTACTAGTACTAGCACGTATTCGTTTCGGTCTGAACTTTTTGGAAATGGTCCCAAATGGTCTAAATGTATAGTTTTAAATGGAATAGGTACAGCTTCGTCGTAATGGTATTGCCCTTCTTTCATACCACCCGATGTTTTATTATATGCACATTCAATACAAGATTTCATGAATGATTTTACATAACTGCTCATACGTGGGAACCAAAAAGTTTTCTTTATCTTCTCTAACGTTCTCTGGATGCTGAGGTGTCCTGCTTTTGCGTGACATTCGTGCCACCGGAGGGATTTTGGTACAACCCAACGAAGTTTGTTGTCAATCTTCCTAAACAATCGTCCATTTTCTTCGGCGTATTCACTTTTGGTTATCTTGTCGTTGTTGCGTAATTTTTCGATGATTCGCTGTATGCTCTCGTCTTGTATTTGCATACTAGAGACCCAATCACCTTCTTCTAATTCTACCTTGCCAATTCGTAAAGATGCTGTATCGATTTCATGT
>NW_023478245.1:0-2631 GCF_013731165.1 Rhagoletis pomonella | reverse complement strand
CCTTTAACTGAAAAGGTCCAGCAAAATCGACACCCGTAATTGTAAAGGGGGGCGAATATGTACACCGCTCCTGAGGTAGGGCTGCCATTATTTGCGAGCGCGTTTGCTGCTTGTGGACGGTGCAAGGTTTGCATTGAAATATGCATTTTTTAAGAAGGGGCTTGAGCCTAGGAATATAAACTTCTTGTCGTATGACTTGCTGCATAAGGCGGAGTTCTGCATGGAGAAGCAGTTCGTGCAGGAAGCGTATGTAAAGAGTAGCGAACCGGGATTTTTCGGGGATAATTATCGGGTGGCGTTCATTATACGTCAAGGTTGACTGAGCTAATCTGCCGTTGACTCGTAGTAAGCCATTTTTATCCAAAAACGGGTTGAGTGGAAGTAATGAGCTTCGCTTGTCTATAGGCTTGGAATTGGCTAAACATGCCTTTTCACAAGGAAAATACCGAGTCTGCGTTAACGCCATGTGCCTGTGTTTTGCATAGCGGAGGTCGTCGTGTGAGAGGGATGGGGAATGTATATTATGTTCTCTCCGTACTCGATGTTTCAAGTTATTCATGAATTTAAAGGCACATGCCATAACCCTGAGGGCGCGCGAAAAGGAGGAGAAGCGATTTAGTATGTCGGGATCCTCTTCGGTGGCATGGAGTGCCTCCACACGGCGCACTTCAGGCGGGGTGATGTCTCGGGCTGGAGATTTTGGCCAGACTTCCGGAGGGCTAGCGAGCCAAGCTGGACCATTCCACCATAAAGAGGAGTTAGCCAAGTCGATGGGTGTGCACCCTCTTGTGCCCATATCAGCGGGGTTTTCGTTGCTACGCACGTGCTTCCAGGTGGCGTTCCCGACTAGATCGATAATCTGTGCGGTTCGATTGGAAACGAAAGTTTTCCACATGAAGGGTGGCTTTTCTAGCCAAGCCGGGACTATTTCAGAATCGGACCACATGGTTAATTTCCTGTCCGCGAGTTTGAGATGGGACTTGACGGCGGCAACTAATTTGGCCAAGAGAAGGGCCCCACATAACTCAAGGCGGGGTAAACTTATGGTTCTTAGAGGCGCCACTTTACCTTTCGATACCAGCAGGTGGGAGGAAACCCGGAGGCCTTCTGTGGTTCGAACATAAATATTTGCGCAATAGGCCTTTTCAGAGGCGTCGCAGAAACCGTGCAACTCGACATTTTGGTCCGGGATATAGTTAACCCAGCGGGGTATTTGGATGTTGGGGATTGTTTGCAAGTTGTTTGCAAACTGTATCCATTTTAGGAGGCGGAGGGGTTTGACCTGTTCATCCCAGTCAGTACCATCAAGCCATAGCTCTTGCAATAAAATTTTGGCTTGAATCATTATTGGCGTAAGCCACCCTGCGGGGTCAAAAAGTTTCGCAACGGGTGAGAGGATTTGCCGCTTTGTTCTTGCCGACGATGCTGGGATAGACTCAATGGTATATGAAAATGTGTCGTTTAGGGCATTCCACTGAATCCCGAGTGTTTTTGTAGTACTGGCTTTCTCGAATTCGAGAAAGTTTGTGTCCAGCAAGTCTTCTTTCTTTATATTTTTGAGAATGTCAGGGTGATTGGCCGTGATTTTTTTTAAGGGGAAGCCTGCTGAGTTTAGTGCTTCAATTACTTGGGATAGCGATTGAGTGGCAGAGAGTAGGTCATGACCGCCAGACAGAATGTCATCCACATAAGTTTCACTATTTAATATAGGGACTGCCAGGGGATGGGCTACTTCCACATCTTGAGCGAGTTGGTGGAGAGTGCGTATAGCGAGATAGGGTGCACAGTTTACACCGAAGGTGACAGTTTTTAATTTGTAGTCTCTTATTGGACTATTTGTGGTCTTGGTCATCTTTACCTTTATGAAGCAATATTTGTCGATACATTTTACCGACGTCGCCGTTGAAGACAAATTTGTACATGCGCCATTTCAAGATCAATAGCATTAAGTCTGGTTGGAGCGTTGGTCCGGTATATAAAACGTCATTCAGAGAGAGACCAGAACCCGATCGTTTGGATGCATTGAACACCACTCGTACTTTTGTCGTTCTTTTTTCGGGTTTGATAACCGCGTGGTGAGGGAGATAGAACGACGAGCATTTGTCTTCTGAGTTTTTGTCATAGGAAGTCGTTTCTTCCATATGACCAAGGGAGAGGTATTCTTCTAAGACGCCGTCGTAAAGGGTTTTCAGATCACCCTTCTTGATTAGTGACCGCTCCATGCTGATGAATTGCTGGAGGGCCGCGGTCCGGGATGGACCCAAGGCAATTTTATCTGGGAAGTTGGGCTTAAAGGGGAGCCGGACTATGTATCGACCATCATTTGTGCGAGTGGTAGTGGCTGTATAGTAGGCTTCACACTCCTTGTCTTCCGGAGTGGTGAGATGAGCCTTTGGAACTTCTTCAAGTTCCCAAAACCTTTTAAGTTGATTGTCCAAGTATTTATTGGATATTTCTTCCACCTGAGTGGAGAATGATGCCACCTTTTCGGGAATCCGACCACTTAAGATCCAACCGAATATGGTATTTTGTGCTAGCAAGATAGGGGAAATCTTTTCGATACCTTGTAGCATTATTTGGGGGATAAGATCACTGCCTATTACTACATCTATTTGAGCTGGAGAATGGCAG
>NW_023478244.1:0-2632 GCF_013731165.1 Rhagoletis pomonella | reverse complement strand
TTCTCGTTTTTCGATCCGGAGGCAGCCACGTAGCGTGATGGATGTTTTTATGCTTGAATCTAGTACTGCATACTACCATGTTTCGGGCCCCGGCAAAGTCGATCAGCCTCAATCCGCTGTCGGACGTTTCATCCTGGAGGCTGAATTTTTCGATGGTGGTTCCGAAATTCCTTCGTTGCCCACCCTGGCATTGAAGTCGCCAAGCACGATTTTGATATCATCTCTTCCGTCGGGGCATCGGCGCAGATGAGCGTGATATTGAAGAATCTCGCTTTGATGCGGATTGTATCTAGACGCTCGTCCACCGGGGTGAACGACAGTACTCGACGGAGTCTCTCTCCCACCACAAATCCAACACCGAATTAGCGCTCCTTTAAATGGCAGCGGTAGTGGACGTCGCAAGGCCCCGGACATTGTTTGCTTTGTCCAGTCCAACGCATTTCTTGGATCGCGGTGATGTCAGCTTTTGTCCTTACGAGGGCATCAGCCAGCCAGGCAGAGGCACCTTCCCCATTAAGGGTCCGGTTATTCCAGGTGCACGCCCTCAAATCGTAGTCCGTTAAACGTTTGCCGTGGTCGTCATCATAAGGGGGGGTCTCATCCGAGGCTTTGCCTTGCTTCTTTTCTGGAAGTGATTTTTACGGGGCGGGTTCCAAACCGAGCGCACAACGCATTGCTGGGACGAGGGTGGTTTCACAACCAAATACACGTTTATATAGCGAGCCGCTTGCTCCAAGCAGACACTCGCTTGCAGCCGCACCTACTGGTGTATAGACGCTGCCGATTTCAGTGAGCCCTTAAACCGAATAAGCCGGAGTGGCCCCACCGAAGCTCTCTCTCTTTCTGCCGTGACCCAAGGCTCCACTCGGATTGGTTACCGCATCTTGCGCACGGGTCGCTCACGTTGTCCAGAGTGCGCGATCGAGGACGCAAGATTCGGCATTATGTATAGCCATGCAACTGTAACTGCATACCCAGCGCAACGACTTTACCCCATTGCACTCCATTTTTAAATATAGAATTTTTTTCGAATGGTGGCAACCTTATTCAAGTTTTTTATATCCGAGCGTACTTTTGCACAAGGGTATTATAACTTTGTTCACATAACGGTTGTTTGTAACAGGCAAAACGAACCGAGATAGATATAGACAAATGTATACATACATGATCAGAATGAAAAGAGAAATCGATTAAGCGGTGACTGTCTGTCCGTTCGTCCGTCCGTCCGTCTGTCCGTCTGTCCGTCCGTCTTCGCACACGATAACGCGAGTAAAAATTAAGATATCTTAACGAAACTTGATATGTGCACTTCTTTCGGTCGTAGGACGGATGGGCAAAATCGGACAATAACAGTGCCTACCTCCCATTTAACGGTAATTTTCAGAAATACGAAAACTGTGATATTTTAGTAACTACAGAAGATTATACACTCAAAATTGATATATACAATCATTTTTAGACGAAAAATAACAATATTATGAATTTTTGGAAAACGGGCGTGGCCACATGTGTATATCTTGGTTTCCGCTGCACCAATTTCTTCCAAACTTGGCACAGTTGTTGGCCTTGGTACAGGATACCTTTCACACAATACGCTCGATAAGACCTTGTAACCTATGCTTAGAGGGCTGATCCCGCGGTAGTTGGCGACAATGGCGGTAGTTGTGCATTTGGCAGATCACACTTAAATTCCAGACGTCGGGCATACGTTCATCTGACTATATTCTACACAAGAGTTGATGCATGCACCTTATCAACTCCTCGCCGCCGTACTTGAAAGGCTCAGCTGGCAGGCTGTCAGATCCAGCGGCTTTGTTGTTTTTCAGCCGCGTTATTGCTATACGTACCTCGTCATAGCCAGGCGGAGGAACGTCGACTCCGTCATCATCGACTGCGGGATCGGGTTCTTCTTCTCCGCAACTTTCCGTGCTGCTACCATTTAGTAGGGCGGAAAAGTGTTCCCTCCATAATTTAAGTACGCTCTGGATATCAGTTACTATGTCGCCATTGTTGTTCTTACAGGAGTACGCCCCGGTCTTTGAACCTTCCGTAAGTCGCCTAACTCTCTGGTAAAATTTTCGGGTACTCTTCCTGTCGGCTAGCATTTCAAGCTCTTCGTACTCACATATTTCGGCCCCTCTCTTCTTATTGGGGCAAATACGTCTCGCTTCCCCCTTCAGATCCCTATAGCGGTCCCACATAGCGCGCGTTGCGCCCGATCGCAGCATGGAGGCATCTTTTTTGTATGCAGCTTCCTGACACTCCTCATCGTACCAGTTGTTTTTTCGGGCTCGCTGAAATCCGACTACTTCTTCGGCGACGGTACTTAATGAGCGGGAAATGTATTTCCACTGCTCGCATATGTCGGTTTGCTGAAGAATGCTCTCTGAGAGCAGGTGTGAGAGTCGAGTAGCGAAAGCGCTGGCTGTCTGTTGTGATTGCAGCTTTTCGACGTTAAGCTTTCCTTGCATATTTGGGCGCAGATTTTTTGTTGCACAGAGGCGGGTGCGTATTTTGGCTGCAACAAGATAGTGGTCAGAGTCGATGTTTAGGGCTCGGAGTGTGCGTACATCTAAAAACCTGGAAGCGCCTTCCGTCTATCACAACATGATCGATTTGGTTTCTCGTTTTT
>NW_023478243.1:0-2632 GCF_013731165.1 Rhagoletis pomonella | reverse complement strand
AATGGTTATGGCATACAACTCATGCTTTTATGAATAACACCGAATAACACCGTGCGACAGTAAATTTTACTCACAAAAAATTTTATATATTCGCGAAACTATGATATCAGAACTTTTTTTTTTAAAAAGGAATTTGAAATTTAGAAAATATGATTAATTCTAAAAATTATTTTAAAAATTCAGTGCAATGCAGAATAAAAACAGGTATATCATATAAAAGAAAAAATTTTGTAGAATTATAATAGCGTACATTTTTTGGTGTATAACAACAAATGGGTACGGAAATGGTCCTTTAAAAAATTTGTCCTCAAATATCCTTGGAAATTTGCAATATTTACACAACATCATCTAATTTCGTCCTGCAAACTTTATTAACTTAAAAAGATAAAATTTATGAAAAGCGTATTTTTAATACCTATACCAAAAAACTTTATTGCTTTTTAGTTCTACCGAACTTTCTCTTTCATCTGGTACCCATAATGTTATTCTAGATTGCATTGATTTTTTTTAAAATAATTTTTTGAATTAATCATAACTTTAAAATTTCAAAGCCCTTTGAAAAAAATCCTTACGAAATCCTGAGTGAAAAACTAAAAACACAGTTTTATTATATTTGGCCCACAGTTTCGTGAGTATATCGACTCTTTCGTGTGTTTTGAATTTTTTTTGCTTCTGTCGCACGGTGTAATAAAACTGTAGATTGTTTGTCTGGATTTTAATGTGGCTTTAACCGGTATATAGAGAGTGGTCTCGAAAGTAGCCTAGGGTATAAAAAATAAGATCTGACAAGGTTCGTGGCACCTTCCATAGGCGTGAAATTTTTAATCAGCAATAACTTCAAAACCGTAAATTATATGACTTTGAAGTTTGGTGCGAAAGCAGATCTATGATAGATGTTTAAAATTAAGTATCCGTATATATAAATAGGTTTATAAAAGGGGGCGTGGAACATTTTACAGGCATCAAATTTTAATCAGCTATTACTTAGGAACGATAAGTCACATAACTTCTAAACTTAGTGTGAATACATAACTAAAGTAGGCGTTTATAGCGGGTAAACGTACATGAGTTTCTATAAGGGGCCGCGGCACATTCCATAGCCATTAAATCTCACATTTGCTATATCTTGAGACCCCTAACTCACACGACTGTGAAATTTGGTGAGAAGATCTATGTTAAATGTATACAAATGAGTTTGTACAAGAGGGCGTGAAGTTTAGAGTAAACTGAAAGAATGTGAGTGTTTGCCAGGAACGTGGCACCTTCAACAGATGTAGTAAGTTCAGAGAACCGCAACCATGGACCCGTTAAAAACCGACAGCTAAACGGACTTACTTGCTGTAAACTAAAAAGGGATGCGAGTTTGCAATATGTCGTAGCACTTTCAACTACGCATGCCATCTACGTTCTGAGAATTTCAAGTTTAAAATTCAAGCGCATTTCGTTCTTCTTTAGGTACCTTGATCCACCTAACCGTAAAAATGAAACAAGGTTTTTAGTAAAGAAAATGATGACCAATACAATTGCAGCAAGAACTTTTAATGGATGCGGCAAAGGAGAAGATGTGTTTGATGATGTAAGGTGTCATATTTATTTATTCCCACAAACCCTCCATTTTAATTTAAAAGGCTTCAGTATTCTCTGAGCCTTTGCTTTGACATGTGATTATATGTCGAATGCTCACGAGTGGGATGTTCGAATAGTATTTACGCTTCTACACCGCAACAAAAAATTAAAAGTATTGTTCATAGAGAGGCATTAAATTAAATAAGAACAAGTGAGAAAGTCTAAGTTCGGGCGGAGCCGAACATTAAATACCCGGCGCAAGTATTAAATATATGTTTTCCACCTTTCCGAAAGCTACCGCTAGATGGTAAGCCGAGGTGTATCAATTTTGAGTAAATTAGCGTCCTTCAATTTGGAAATATTGAAGTTTCAAGCATTTCTTAAATTTACCGTTATATGAGAATCGGCCGTTATTTTAGTCCGATTTCAATAATTTTCAACATTTTGCTTCTATGTGGCAAGTACAATAACCATACCGAGTTTGGTACAAATTGGTAGAACGGTTACCGATATACTTATATGTGATCATAAGTGGGCGGTGCCACGCCCATTTTCCAAAATTTTACCATAAACGTATTTCTTGGTAAAGAATTGTTGCAAGCATCAATTTTGAATAAATTAGCTTCAATATTTAATGATTTATCGAAGATTTTGTATTTCTCTAAATTACCGTTATATGGGTTGTGGGCGTGGTTATTGTCCGATTTTAAAAAGTTTCGGCGGTTTTTTATGCTGTACCAAGGCCAACAACTGTGCCAAGTTTGGAAGAAATTGGTGCAGCGGTTACCAAGATATACACATGTAACCATAAGAGGGCGTGGCTACGCCCATTTTCCAAAAATTTATAATATTCTTATTTTTCGTCTAAAACTTATTATAAATATCAATTTTGAGTGAATAATCTCCAGTAGTTACTAAAATATCGCAGTTTTCGTATTTCTGAAAATTAGCGTTATATGGGGAGTAGGCGTGGTTATTGACCGATTTTAAAAATTTTCGGCCAGTTGGTATGTTATTCGAAGGCCAACAACTGTGCCAAGTTTGGAAGAAATTGGTGCAGCGGTTA
>NW_023478242.1:0-2632 GCF_013731165.1 Rhagoletis pomonella | reverse complement strand
CCATTAACAAGATTTTAACGGGAAACAATTTCCTGTGAACTTTGACCCTGCAAAGCATTTATAGTGGCATATTTCTTCCCTTTTGTAGATCTACGAGCAAGGCTTTGTGCTGCCTCCTGGTGAACAATTTCGTTTTTAACCGACTTTTTATGTATGTTTCCGGATATATTTGTCCCACGTTAACCGATTTCTATAATTTTTCTTTTAAACGAAAGGTGGTACCACATAGGTGGTCTCTTCTTAGTTTAGTTTAGATCCGATCATTGCATCAAAACGAAATTAAAGGTACTCTAAAGTTAAAGGTAAATTTGTAACCGGAACTCACTTAGACAATGTAGATTGTCCTTTGTGATACCACAATTTTGTAAGGCCTCCTAAACTTTCTCGATAGAACGCTCCGAGCCGATTATGTACTTACGAATTAGGCTAATCTCAATTCCCCAGAGCTCCTCGGAACTATTTAGAAAGGAAGAGCTAAAGTACTTCAACCTTAGCCTCGCAAACGCTAAGCACTTAAGAAGGTAGTGTTGAGGTGATTCCACCTCGTCCTCCTTCAGGCAACTGCGACGTAAGGTGTCCGGTATAATTTCTAGCCTTACTGCGTGAATACCTATAGGACAGTGACCCGTTAACACCCCCACCAGAAATGGGAGCTGTGCCTTTGTGAGTGTAAGGAATGCCCTCGACCGCCCCCGGTTCACCCTCGGCTAAAAGGATCTTGCGATCACGCTTGTCGTGATTTTGTCCATCGCTCGCTGAGCTGGCATGAGGCCCATCTATCCAAGCCACAGCCGCTCTTTATCCGGTGATAACATTTCAGGAGTACCTTCCATGCCCAGTTCGTCAGCCACACAGTTCCCCTCAATGTCGCGTTGATCTGGGACCCCAATAAGCTTAATGTAAAAGTATTCCGACGCGACCGAAAGAGAGAGCAGAAATTCCTTAACACCAAGTTAGAGGGCACCTCCAACGAACTCAAGGCCCTGATAGCCGCTTGACTATCAGGATATACGCTCACCTCCCTGACTGTGATAACGCTCCTTAGAAATGAATCCACCGCCTCCTACTTTCGCATGGAATACACTGCATAAGTCCGGGAGCTTAAACTTAGTGCTGATGGTGAGCTCTCGACAAAAGAACGCACTACCAACCCTGCCGGCCAGTTTCGATCCATCCGTAAAGAAGTTCGCCGCCCCCCTCCTCCAGAAGTCTCGCCGGCCCACTCCTCCCTTGAATAAAAATCGACAGAGAAGAAGCTCCTAGGATCCATATGGGTGGCGCAGTAATCCGTACAATTAGGGATGAAATCTAAGCCACCTAGAACTCTAGAGTGTCCTATCGCCAAATTGGTTAACCAATCGGTTTCCCTGAGTCTAATAGGCGTTCGCGACGCGACGATTCTGCCTGCAACGTCAACAAGCACTACGTTCAGCGTTACGTCCAGCGCTAATGTGGGGGCGTTCCGCAGTGCTCCGCTGATACCAATTAATGCAGACCGTTGTACACGCTCCAGCTGCCTAGATAGTGTAGCCTTTTCCAGTGAGTTCCACCAGACAAGGGCGCCATAAAACATAATTGGCTTGACGGCGGTCTCGTAGAGCCAATAGACACCTTAGGCGAAATACCCCATCTCTTACCAATAGCTCTCCTACTGAAATATAAAGCGAATGATGCCTTCCTTGCCCTTTCCTCGATGTTTGGCCTCCACGCCAACTTCCTGTCTAAGTACATGACCCTGTCAGATAACTGTAAGCGCAGACCTCCAACTGAGGGAATAAAAGCGGCGGGGATTTTGTATTTTCTTGTGAATAAGACCAGTTGTGTCTTACTGGGGTTGACAGCGAGGCCACTTTTTGCAGCCCAGTTAGTAGTCATGTTAATGTACCGTTGGGCTCATACAACAAGGAGTGCAACATCGTCTGCATAGGCAATTACCCGTCAGCCATGTTTCTCCAGCTCCACTTGTAGCTAGTTTACCACGATGACCCAAGGCAAGCAGGCGCTGCCCCAGAGGGCCATGACTGTTCTGTCATGGAGCTAGTTCTCGATGGGCCTAATGAGACTGACCTCAACCCCAAGCTTATCTAGCGACTTGACTATTGCGCCCGGCAGGACATTATTAAAAGCCCCTCGATATCGAGAAAGGCTTCTACGACCAAGTCGTTGTGAGTGAAGGCTTCCTCCATCCACCTCACAATTGTATGCAGAGCGGTATCTACCCACCTTTCTTTACAATAAGCAGGCTGAGCTCTAGATAGGCGATCTCGAGGAATCATACTCCTTATTGTCATGTTGGTATCACAACTTTGTATTTGTTAATGAAAGTGAGTGAGTGTGTACAATTGTAAGTGCTGACGGCTATCGAGGTAGCCGTCTTCTTTTGTACTTATGTATCTACGTGTGCTAGAGGCTTCCTCTTCCTCTCGAACAATTAGATCAAGTGGAAGCTTTAAATGGCCTTTACCCATGCGCTTAATCAAAGCTTAAATAAAAGTGTAAGCTTAGGGGCGGGTATGAATGTCTGGTTAACACTAACTGTAGGTTAAACATCGTTATCGACTCTAACGACTGACACAAAAACTGATACTGATAAACAAAAAATTTTCAGGTAAAAGTGTCACCGTTTTTGAAA
>NW_023478241.1:0-2632 GCF_013731165.1 Rhagoletis pomonella | reverse complement strand
AAGTTTACAACATACAATAATACGACACTTACGACACCATTGTGAATCCCTCAATTGTCTCTAAAAATGTGTTTCGGAAATTTGATTTTAAAATAGTGGTTAAAGCACTTAATTATTTTTTGCAAGATAGGCAGCTTTTCTGACTCTATCTTAAATAATCTACGCCATTAAATTTAAATTTGTGACAAAAGTAAATATATCTAAAAATTACCTCGTTGTTAAGGCTGTCGCAAAAAAAAAAATAAAAAATTTATGAGAATATTTTTTTATTTGGTTGTTGAAAAAGTTCTGACCGCCAGAGATCGGGCTATTCTGCACATGGAAGATATGTAAAAGCAGAAACAGCGTTCTTTAAGAATTCAAAAAGAAAGTAGCCACATTCGTCGGTTTTAAACCCATTCTTTGAGTATCCCTAGTCAAGCTCACAGACAAAATGCTACCGAAATTCTCCTTCATCAAGCCATTGAGAGAATAAATAATTCCTTAAAGGGGTCCTTGCAGAGATCTAATAACAATGATTGGCAAGGGCACACAAAGTCGGGTATACTAGTGGATGCGTGCTTGACTCTTTCAAAACTACAACTAGGTTGGTGAACAATTTCAAATCTCTATTCAACTAATTAAGCATGTGTAACCGGGTCCCCTTTTGATGCATACAGGGACAAGAGCTTATGCTCTCGCAACACCCTAACGATGCCTATACGGTCTACAGATTTTCTGTGGTCCGTCAAAAGGATATACAGCAGAGCTCCTAAGGGAAAAAGCCAATATAAGCAGTTTATAACATCCTCTAGAAAAATCTAGGAACGACTTCTGAATTTTATTCGAAAGGGTCTGAGGACTTTCACAGACTACCTGACAAGACTTAGGTCAAAGACTCTTACACTTAAGATCTAATCAATTGGATGACGGTGGGCTTCTGCTTTCACAACATGCTCGACAAGATCTTATAGCCAAGGCTTAGTAGGCTGATCGCGTATTCTGCATAAGAGTTGATGCATACACTTCAACAACTACTTTTACATTTCAAAGCTCCCTCAACCACCAGAGGGAGTCTCGATTATCTCTTACGCCGACGATTGCTCGATCATGGTGACTGAGAATGGAATTGATGACCTATGTTCGAAAGTAAACATACATAGACGAGACGGAGCTTCATCTGCCTCGGGAGATACGAACAACAATAGCCCAACTTCGCTCTGGCTACTGCAGCAGGTGAAACTCATACCTGAGTAGATTGAATGAGGATGTGCCAAATGAGTGTCCGGCATGCGGAGAGACCCGACATGACTCGAAACATCTCTTCGCATGCCCGGAAAACCCGACAACCCTAACGGCGTTGTGCCTGTGGGCCGACCCGATAGAGGCTGCACGCTTCCTAGGGCTGCCGTTAGTGGAACTTGACGACAACGACTGAGATATCAACCGATCTGGGCGGGGTTGTTGTAGCCGCTGCAACAACAACAACAACTACTCGCCGCCATATACGAATAGCTTAGCTGGTAGGCCGTCAGCTTTAGCAGCTTTGTTGTTTTTCAACCGTTTCATTGGTATACGTACCTCGTCATAGTCGGGTAGTGGGACATCGGTACCGTCGTCATCGATTTGTGCTCCGTTTCACTTTATCCACTACTTTCAGTGCTGTTATCATTTAAGGTGTTCCCTCGAAAATATAAGTATGTTCTCAGACATCGGTCACTAGGTCGCCGTTGTTGTTCTTACAAGAGTAGCTCATTGCACTTACAAGTTCGGATCTTCCTTTCTTTATTCCAGAAAATGCGTCCCGCTTCCCTCTTCAGCTCCCTATATAAATATGTATGTAACACCTTGTATGCATCTTTTTTCTCTGCAGTTGTTCTTTTGGGATCTCTGAAATCCAGCTATCTTTACGGCGTCGGCTCGGAATGACAGGTAAGTGTAGTTATATTTCTATCACGGTTTGTTCAAGAGAGCGATATCTGAGAGCAGGGGTTCGTGCCATATGGCGTCTATGGTGATTGCAGATATTCGTCGTTGAGCTTTCTTTTCTTTTCTGGATGCACACTTTTTGCTGTACAGAGACATGTGTGTTTCTTAGCTGCAAAAAGATAGTGGTCGAAGTAATTGTTTGGCCCGCTGAGTGTACGTTCAGCCAAAACGCGATCCGGAGCCATATTATTTGATGCGCCTTCTAATGCCGGAACCTGGTGCTATAGACTACCATGCTTCGGGCCCGGCGAAGTCCATCAGCCTCAGACCGTTGTCGGACGTTTCGTCGTCAAGGCTGATTTTTTAGAAGGTGACACCAAAGATTTATTCCTTCACTATTATGGCATTGAAACTGCCTAGCAAGATTTTTATATCGTCACATGAGACGGTATTTTATGGGTCAGTCGACAAGAAACTGGTTCACTGGGGTGAACGACAGCACTCGGCGAGAGAGTCTCTCTCACACCACAAATTCGACAACGCAAGATCCCACAGGTTTTCTACCTAGCCCCGTCTATTTCATTTCTTGCATGACGGTGATACGTGCCTTAGTCTTACGAGGTTACAAGGTTTCGGACATTTCAGATTCATGCCGTCAAATCTTAGAGATTTGTAAGTTAAATTGGTTTTGGCCACTTCCTGGTGAATGATGATCCAAAACTTA
>NW_023478240.1:0-2632 GCF_013731165.1 Rhagoletis pomonella | reverse complement strand
AAAAAAGAAACCTTTGAATGATAAGGCCAACGGAAAAGTAGATAAGAAACCTTCCACTAGAGAAGTCCAAAGGAAACAATCCACTACATCTTGTTGCTCGTTTGGAACAAAGAATAAAGCAAAAAAGACTGATGGGTCCGAACAGAAGCCCATGAAGGACAAGGTGAAATCTGATAAGAAGCCTTCGACTGGAAACGTCCAACAATCCACTACCTCTTGTTGCTCATTCGGTAAAAAATATAAGTCAAAGAAATCAGATGAAGACGTTCAGAGGAAGCTGCAAAGCAGGAAGCTGGAAGCAAAAGATAAATCAAAGGCGGCCGATGATTCAAAAAAGAAATCTTTGAAGGATAAGGCCAACGGAAAAGTAGATAAGAAACCTTCCAGTAGAAAAGTCCAGAGGAAACAATCCCCTACATCCTGTTGCTCGTTTGGAACAAAGAATAAAACAAAGAAGACTGATGGGTCCGAACAGAAGCCCATGAAGGACAAGGCAAAATCTGATAAGAAGGCTTCGACTGGAAACGTCCAGAACAAACAATCCACTACCTCTTGTTGCTCATTTGGTAAAAAGGACAAGCCAATGGAGACTGATGATTCTAAAAAGAAGCCCTCGCGTTGCTCATTTAGTAAAAAAGATAAGACCAAGCAGGACGATGATTCGAAAAAGAAACCCTCGAAGAAGAAAGAATTTACTACATCTTGTTGCTCGTTCGCAGCAAAAGATAAACCAAATGAATCAAAGGATTCTAAAAAGAAAAATGACAAGGACAGTAAAACCAAAAGCCAGGAAATGGTTCCAAAGAAATCTCCCGCAGCCTCGTGTTGTTCCAAAGGCAATAAGGATAAGTCCAAAAAGCGCCCGCTAGATGAAAATAAAGAAAAGCCTCAGAAGAAATCATCTACATCGTCGGGTTGCTCATTTAGGAAAAATGATAAGAAAAATGAAGCCGATGGCTATAAAAAGAAGCCATTGTGTAGCTGGTTCTGTAAAAAGGATAAGTCTAAGAAAAAAGACGGTTCTTCAACTTCTTCGTGTTGTCCTGTGGGGAGCATAGATAAGTCTAAAAAGACTCCTCCAAAGGTTAAGAGCCAAGAAAAAGTGCAAAAGAAACCAACCACCATATCTTGTTGCTCAGTCGGTAGAAAGGAAGAACATAAAAAGATAGACGATTTCAAAGAAACCCCACTCAAAGCTCAAAAGCAAGAAAAAGTTCAAAAGAAATCATCTACTGCATCATGTTGCCCCAAGAATAAAAAGCCAAAGAAACCGGCTGATTCGAATAGGAAACCGCCAAAAGCTGACAGTCGGGAAAAAGTGCAGAAGAAGTCGTCCTCTACGTCGTGCTGTCTAAAGTCCAAAACACCATCGAAGTCTGCCGATCCACATAGGAAATCATCTCAAACAACTTGCTGGGGAAGTGGTAGCAGGGATAAACCGAAAAAATTGGAAGACTCTAAGAGAAAACCAACAAAGTCCCAAAACAAAGCAAAAGTCCAGCCGACGTCATCCCAAACAACCCGTTCGTGTTGCAGGGGCAGAGAAAAGGAAGAACGCGACGTTAAAAGCAAAAACAAGAAGTCAGTCAGCAAAACATCACAAAAGTCATTTTGTTCATGCTGCGTATCACCCGACGAAAGAACGCAAACGCCTGCAAGAACTAACGACAGGACGAAGGAGAAGCAAACAAAGCCGCTACCCAAAAACAACCAATCACAGTCATCCTTCTGGTCATGCTGTACAAGCGTTAGTACGCGGAAAAAATCTAAAGACCGGCAAAGTGAAGACCCGATACAAAGACAGAAGGGTAACAGAAAGAAAACAGCACATCAAGTAGAGATGCCACCAAACTTCTCATACTGCGAAGCGCTCTATAATGAATTAGAAAACCTAGTCATGCAAAATCAGTGTCCAAAACAAATTTCACAAGCACAAAAGAGGAAGGAACCCGCAAAAGAGGACACGAAATCCAAAGGCAGTTCTTCTTGCTTTCAACGCAGCAGTTCGAAAAGCGGACAGAACCCATCCAAGTCAAGTCTAAAATCTCAAAGTGAAACTACCAGCAAAACGATGAGATCTCAATCAGGAGGAAGAGCTAGCAAAAAAAAAGACAAGGGCAGCAGCGAAGCGAAAGCGCAGGAAGCCTCAAGTTCTACCTCTAAGGACGATACACAGCGCCGCGGCAAATCGAAAACACGAAGTTACCGCCACCAAGCTTCCAATCAGCCACCAACACCGCCAACATGTCACTCGAGCAGTGAGACAGATATCGAAAAGTCCTTTGTAGCTGAGTACATCCTGGGCAAACCGCACCAACGCGCAATGTCCTATGCACAGGCCAGAAACGTGAAACATTATATTATATTATCTTGGGCAGCAGCGCAAAAACAAAGTGTGCTGGGAATCCTAACAGACCGCCAAATTTAAGTACTTTTAAAGGTTATAGGATGGGTTGTCAATATTAGCTAAAACACGACTACACTTTACATGACCACACAATGATGACACACAAATGTGGGCCGTCTGATGTAGAATGTAGTTTTATTTTGGTAATTTTGTCAATTCAAACTTGTAAGCCATTAAAATTCATCAGTGTCAACTTCAAGAAAGAAGTCCTTCTGTAAAAAAAAA
>NW_023478239.1:0-2632 GCF_013731165.1 Rhagoletis pomonella | reverse complement strand
TCAGTTTACTTAACCTAAGTTTAAACTGGCACTGAAAAACTGGCCCTAAAAGTGTGTTTGCATTGTTCAACTTTGCGTTCAACATTTGCGTTCAACTCAGCGCAGGGTTGCACGAAAAAAAGTTAAATGGCTAAAAATATCAAAATATGAAAAAAACATCAAAATATTCGCCATAAAAATGTGTTTGCATTGTTCATCTTTGCATCCAACTTTTGGTTGAATGGCCTTTCAACTAATTGCTTTCAACAAAGTTGGTTGCCAGCCAACATTTAGCCATTCAACTTTTTTTTTTAGCAACCCTGCGTTGAGTTGAACGCAAATGTTGAACGCAAAGTTGAACAATGCAAACACTGCTTAAATGTAGCAAAGCTATTTATGGCAAATTCTAGATATCAACCTAGTCTAGATATCAACCTCGTTGTAGGCATCATATCAAATTAGAAGACTCTGGGTGTCGTCCCGCCAGAAGAATTTAAATATTGCGCCTAAATATATGCACTATTTACATACGCTACAGCGGAAATGGCCGACACGCCATTTCTTTAAATGAAATTAACTGCTGCTATATGTTTGTATCTACATATGTATGTTTATACTAAACGTGAGCAAACAACATTTTGCTTGCATACTCTTCTGTTCTCTTTTCACTGCAAGTTGAATTATTTTAATATCTATTGCGAAATTTTATACAGACAAGACTAAAAAGTAGAAAATAAATAAAATAAAATATAAACTTTTTAATATACAACGCTCTTATAAATGAACTAAAAATTAGAAAATAATATTTCTCAGTCCCATAGAATTTGTTTTGATAACTTTTGATTTTGAAATTTTAGCAAAAGTCATTATAAACCATTTATGATTTGGAAATTGAAAAGCGAGGGGTACATGTAATAGACCTGAATTGATATGAAAGGTAATATATCGTCGTTTAAAGTACAAAACCGCGTATCGTCATTCTGCAAAACCGCGTAACTGACATTGGCTGCCAAAAACTCTTGTGGCTTATTCCTTATCCATTCCTGAAATATGCCAGCCAGAAATGCGATTGCTTTATAAAAAAGAGAACCATTGTGAAATATGATTATTTTTACTCTCTAGAAAATAATTTATACAACCTCACATATGGGCAAATCTAAAAAACAGGAAACCTTTGTGTTATTTAGCTTTATTTTCACTGTTGTAAACTAAATCAAGCTGGTTGCTTTTGGATATAATTCATTGACGTATACTTGAAGCCTCAAAAAAAATTTGGATCAATTTGCTGCATAACTTTTGAAATATAGGTGTGTAAATTAAAAAAATAATGAAAACAAGTGAATTTTTTATGTAATTTTTAAGAGGGGCACAATTAATTATGGCATAACTTTTGAAGCACACCATATTCTGATTTGAAATTAAATGGGCATTTAGCACTTACATATGTGTACACTTCACATGTAGTAGGTGAGAAAAGTGTGCATTAAAAAATAACGAAATGTCAAGTAAGTCAAAGTCTGTAACTCCAAATTTCACAATTTTCAAAATTTTCGGTTTATCGCATATAGGTTTTGAAGCATTTAATTTTAAGAACTTTTTAAGTATGTATTGTATTATCCAAACAATTACGAATAATTTGATACCTTAGCAAGAGGTGTGCTTTCAGAATAACCTGTAAAATGCTTCAAAAAAATTTTCTCTAGAAGTGTGTAAAAACCCTGATTTACTAATTTTAATGATGCTCCTTCTTTTAGTCAGAATATTTCGAGAGTGGTATCAAAGCAACTTTTTTTCGAAAAATGTTCTGATAGTTGCTCTTACTTAATTGGAGCCTTCTAAATTCAATGGCGTCCTCAGTTTTACCCTATTAGCTCCATTTTTCGAGATAGCGGTACTTGAAACTTTGCTTAAATTTTAACTACTTTATACAAAAGTCCCTGAATTTTGCACAACCGTTTTTTTAATATTACCTTAACTACTCCATAAAATCATCGAAATCGGTTCACTAAAACATCTAGCTCCCATACAACTGATTGATCAGAGACGTTGTTTTGCGTTATAACTCCTCCAATTAAACAGGCTAAAATTTAGTATAGGTTCAATTTAACATATAGCATGCATACAATTTATTATTCAGATATGAAGTTAGAGTTATAGCGCAAAAACACATATCTGAGTAATCAGTTGTATTGGAGCTATATGTAAATGTGAACCTATTTCGATAATTTTAAGGAATAATTAAGGAAATATTAAAAAACTGTTATGTGCAAAATTTTAGTAAAATAACTTGAAAACCGAGGGAGTTATTTATAAAATAGTTAAAATTTAATAAAATTTTCAAGTACCGTTATCTCGAAAACCGGAGCCAATCTGGTAAAACGGGGCATGCCATTAAATTTAGAACGTCCCAATTAAGTGAGTTCAACTTTCAAAAGCTTTGCTCAAAGTTTACAACTTGAACAGCGTAATTTGAACCCAGCTTATTCTTTTGTTTTCTATTTCATGTTTATTCCTCGTCTAAGTTTTGAAGCACTTGATGAAAATGAATTACACTTATATTAATCGATTTATTAAAAGATTACGAATAAAAAGATATATAAAACCTTTCTCAAATTGTAATGTTGTATGTCCAGACCACCATTTATACTATAAG
>NW_023478238.1:1064-2632 GCF_013731165.1 Rhagoletis pomonella | reverse complement strand
TTCGTCTGTTTTCCCTTAATTTGATAAAATACTTCTTCCTAGTTACGTCTTAGTTGCAGCTGCAGCCGAAACTAAATTTTAGGTTGGTACTTAGCCAGACAAGTCGAAACTAAGGCGACTATGAATATCTTTAGTTGTAACTTAGGATAGTTTCGACTTAGTTTTGAACTAAATATATATATATAAATATACTATATATACTATGAATATGCGCCAATGCTTCTGATAAATAATTTGTCTTTGTATTCTTACACAATAATAATAATAATAGATTGGCGCTTACACATAAGTGGAGCTTCTCCTCCAATTTGTGGTGTGCGCCTTGATGTTATCACACAAAGGGGACGGACCTACAGTTTTACGCCGACTCCGAACGGCGATTGTATTTTTACTGCTGTTTTTCATATATTGTCGCAAGAGCAAAATTACAAATAAAATGTTTAAAATAAAGTAATGTTTATTATTAGTAGGAAATGTATTTGTAGTTTGAAAATTTTTGCAATTTTAAACATTCTATATATGTGTATATTTTAAAGATCTCAAGTTCAAAATCAGCTTGGCTTGGTCAGGGATACATTTTCTTGAGACGGCGCGGCAACACTGCTTGTAACTGTCCAACTCCGCTGTGTCGTGGCTCTTATATACCTACGCTCGTACTCATGGCAACTCTCGAACGTTCTGAAGTTCATCGCTCATTCTCTTTCTTTCGCTGTTCGCAGTGTTCATCCAACTTGACGTTTCTCTTTGTGGAACATTCTACGTCATTCCTCGAACATTCTGCCTATTTCTCGTTGTTCGCTTTGTGTTGCCGCAGTATTCGCTACAATATGTACATGTATGCATATGTACGAACGAACATTTCCTTATGCAGCGTTTTGCTGCATTTAAAATGCAACATTTAGCACTTTCGAACATATTTTTTCGAGGAGCGTTCATGCTATCGCATTTAGCAAATACACATTTACGCGCGTTCGAAATCGTATGCTTTTGACAAACAGCCGTGTTCTAGTCGCCTATTCGGATCCGTATCTATTACGATCAATTCTCACGCACAAGATAATGAGCAAAAACCCCGACTGAAAGGGAAAAAATAAATTTTAAACCAAAAATTCAATACAAAAAATTGAATTCTTTTAACCATAACCGAACATTTGTTTCCTCCATTTCCTCACTTAATTTCGAAACAAAACAAACAGAGTTGATCACAAATTAATCCAGATTTCTATCAGCATCACATCGATGTTGAACTTATGTAACTTTTCTTTATCCAAATAATGTAAAGTAATAAATGAAATCTCATTCGGCGAATACTGAAACGCAGCTAGCTACTGTATACGCGAAAAGGCAATGTTGCCACTTTTTCTCATTAAACCATGTTCGAATCGTGGAAATTTTGGAAGATCACAGGGTTGCTTTTAGCATTTAGATTCTTAATGCAAAAATGGAGTTGCATTTAGTTGCATTTAGGTGACGAATTTTGTATGGATAAATGTACATTTAGGGCCGGTTACTCAATGTCTGGTTAACACTAATCTGCGGTTAAACATCGTTATCGACGTCTTCGACTC
>NW_023478238.1:0-1054 GCF_013731165.1 Rhagoletis pomonella | reverse complement strand
CAGTAACATATGTGTAAGCGCCAATCTATTATTATTATTATTATTATTATTATTATTATTATTATTCATAGTCGCATTTCAGACTTCTAGTAAGTAGTTTCGACTTATAGTGTTTTCTTTTCTCAAAACAACTTCTGCCCTTTTATATGGAACTCTTGCTATGCGTTGCCCTGAAACCTCAGAAAATGTTTCGTTCTTTATATAAGAATGAAACAGAAATTATACTACTCCATCACAATTTATTTATAGAACTTAATAAAGCTGAATCATTCACTTGGCCTGTAAGTCTTTAGTAATTTTAAAGCAAAACACTTCTGATACGGAAAATAATTGCATTTTTACAAGCGTAAATTAAAAATCTACCGAGCAACTCTAACCCTCACGTTTATTTGAGGGCTGAAAAGGCAGCACTTTTGCCGGATCAGAGCGCAACCTGCTGAGAAAAGAACACGACGCCTTGTGAAAGGGCTGAGAAAAGAACATGAAAATTTGACAGCGCTAACACAAGGCAGAATAAGTGCAGCCTTTTTTCGGGAAAAGAAAACGCTATTAGTTTACGATATAGCAAAACGAGTGTGAAAATGTATAAATTTTTCTTTACGATATTTTGGAAAAATTACATTTTTATTAAATAATGTCAAGTTTGATCATCCGTTTATGTAAGATAAGATAATAAGATATCAATTTCTTGTTAATTGTGTGAAATAGCCAGAACAACCGCAGTGATGTGAAGTCGATGTTTATCGAAAGCATGCTGTGAAACATACAAATAGTAGATATCTAAATGTTATGCACAAATTTACTTTAAAAGAATTAGCGTGAAACTGACTTTTATTTGAGAATTTATCTACATTATTCCGATTATAAAATTGTGATGTAGGTTTATTCGAATTGTAATACGCATTTAATTACATCTTCCGATTAAAATGGATCGATCTTTGTAAATTTTAATTGCAGATTATTCAATATTATCAAAATCACCCTCTACCAACTCAATTTTTACATATTTCGTCTGTTTTCCCTTAATTTGATAAAATACTTCTTCCTAGTTACG
>NW_023478237.1:266-2632 GCF_013731165.1 Rhagoletis pomonella | reverse complement strand
AAAAAAAGGCTTTGTAGCTCAACAGTGAACATTTCGAATTTATTGCATATCCATAGTTTTCGTGGACCATTTGGCAGCCTTAGTTCAAACTTTAAAACTTCAACTAAAAGTCGGCACGGGTTATCGGCCGTAAAACTTCATATATATGCTATTTAGGCTAAAAAGCACAAATTTAGAGGGTATGCATATCAAAATTTGCAAACAAGTTTTTTTCCATATCTTCTTGGGGCAGTCTAATGTACATATATACTCGTACATGGTCCAATTTTTTATTATATGTCTTAGATAACAGCTATCGAAGACTTTTATTTATAAAATTCATCAATAAAAATCAGCCAATGACTTTTACTTTTAAAAGTCATCAATATGAATCAGTTACCGACTTTTATTTTTTAAATCATTCGTATGTCTTTAACATTTTATAGTATGGTTTAAAAAAATTAGGGTCTGTGACTGATTTTTATTTATGACATTTATAAATAAAAGTCTTCGATAACTGTTATCTGAGACAGAATTTAAAAATTAAAAATAACTGTTATCTGCATTTATGTAGATAAAAATCAAAAATAGTTGTTTTTTTGGATTAATAATTTAATAGTCAGAAATAACAGTTATTTTAGGTGTAATTAAATAAAAGTCGAAAAATAATTGGTAAAGAGCGATTTTTTTTAATAAAAGTTGTAATCGTTACGGTCCCTGATATTTAGAACTGCCTAAAAGTCAATGAAATTTTCCTTATCTTTTATAAGGGGAACACTTTTTTTTAATAAAAATGGGAATACATACTTGAAAATAACTTTTTTTTTCGGAAAACTCGGTTTCTCTTCAGTAGCCTGCCAATATTAAATTGTTTATAATTTTTAAATACTAACAATTTTTGGGGGACCTATAAAAATATTTAATGTTCAAAAATGATCACATAAACAATTGGGTATTCTTATTGTCTCCTTTCTATTTAGAGCTTATCATCTTAAAATTTTATTCACCGCATTTATTTTTTGACCACCCGTATGCACATAGATACATACATATATAAGAAAAGGTGCATGAATACTATGTGAGTTTACATACATATATTAAACATGGCTCTGTGCTATTCTACACAATTCTGGTTAATGTGCTATTGCACTTGGCCTCAGTCATGACTCTGTCTGTGGTCAGCTTCTTTTGCTCGTAAAACTAGTTCGCATTGAGTTGGTTGGGAAATGTCGTGGCTAAAAAAAAAACACCACTTATATGGGTAAAATATACCAATGAACAGTTTAGCGGCAATGCTGAACCTGCTATACATTAGACTGTATATTAATATAAGAGTGGTTGTTGTTGTTGTTGTAAACCTCCTTATGCGCATGATCTTTTTTTTTACCGTTATAAATTTTTGTGTACAAGTGCACATAATAAGAACACGTAAGCTGACGTTCAGTCATCAATAAGACATAAAAAAGATGGAGGAATACCGGCAAGTGACAATAAATTCAGTAGACTGCTGTTGACAGATGCCAGTCTGATAATCAACTGGACTTAATATATTATGCCGATATTTCTGGGTTAATTAGCTGTTAAACTTGCACCCGATATGGCATTGAAAAATAAACAAACAACCAACTCTTTTTTAAATTTCTTCACATTTATTATTCGATGTGTTTAAAGTGTTCTATTTCTTGTACTAAATACTTGTACTGATGACATACATTTTACCTAACCTAAATCCTTATTCGACGACTACTCTATATCTTATTACTAAAAAAAAATATTCTGTGTGTTTTTTCTCACATATCAGTCTTAACATATTGCCAATTACAATACATGATGCTATTACATACCTACTTGTGGAAGAGTGTACATATGGATGTATGCACGTGAGTATAATAAGAGAAACTCTTATCATAAAACCTTACGTACATACATACATAAGTATGTATATATACTTTTTTTATTTTTTTGCTTATTATTTTACCGTTTCTGACGCAGGCACAGGAAACAAAGTGCAGTCATTGTCGCCCCAAAGCCACATAAGACGATTAATACAATGCTAACAATCTCTAAGCCGCTGATAAAATTCGGTGTGTGTGGGGTGTTGCGCGGCAATTGCCCAAATTCAGCCAGTTCTATAATGCGTGGCATAATGTTGCTGCTATCGTATTGGCCACTTTCTTGCTGATGCTGTTGTTGTTGCAACTGTAATGCGTCTAGTTGCAGGCCAGCAAGCAATCTGTGGAGAAGGGAAAAAGTTATTGTAGCAACCCTGCAGTGAAAAATTATCAATTGTTAAAACTAACCAACTTATAGTTAGCTTTTTGGCGAGATTTCGATTAATACTTCACTTTAAGTTGGTTTTGTCATAGCTAATTAAAAGTGAGGTATTA
>NW_023478237.1:0-166 GCF_013731165.1 Rhagoletis pomonella | reverse complement strand
ACTTAAAGTGAATTGTAAAGTCGTGCAGGAGTCATGCAGACGCAATCAGGAGTTGGTTTTCTTTACAAGTTTCTATTAAATATCCTCATACAAAAATTACTTTCAATACACTTTTTTTTTGAACTTCGCAGATTCTTTTTCATATTCAGGACAAATAAAAGGAAGA
>NW_023478236.1:0-2633 GCF_013731165.1 Rhagoletis pomonella | reverse complement strand
TTGTTTTTAAGTTTACTGGTCGTTAATGTTTAATATTCGATTTTTTTTACATGTTTGTGGAAGGAGCAAGGAAAATTTCCATTCAATAATTGTGAAAAAGTTTATATTAAACACTAAGATAAGATTTCAAGGCCGCTAAACTTTACTTTACTTGATTGAGGTACGTATAAATAGAAAGCGGTACCATTCAATAGAAAAAGTTTTCCGGTCAAATATAAAAGTTAAAATTTGACTTTTTTTCGTCAAAAACAAAATATGGCATATTGATAACAATGCAAAATAGAAAAAAATCACAAAGTGAAAAATGCTTATTTGTTATGCTTGTACACCCAGCCATAACGGTTTTTTCATATTTACATTGCATAATTGCAACACTTATTTACTTATCATTGCACATTTCGCTGTCATTTGACCGACAAATATCAGTAAAACCTTTTTAACTAACTGGCTAGAATCAAATAAAATATAAATCAAATTGTTTCTTATATATTTGATTAAAAAAATAAGGACCATATTATAAATTTTTTCTTTCACATAAAACATAAAAGTGAAGTTTCAACTTTTATATTTGACTGAAAACATATCGGTGAAAAATAACAATTATTTATTTAGTTTTTTTTTTTAGTTTTTATTTTAGTTCGGTCCCTGATGCCGAACCGAGCGAAACTTTCAAATTGTTGTAACTGTATGAGAGTGTTCCGCCCACTGTTCATAAAGGTTCAGGTTCATAAAGAAGCGTTTCTGTTGCTGTTTCTTGTCTGAAGCTGTTTTTGGTTTTGAAATTTCCATTTGATTTTTCAGCGCCATGAGCTGCTGAGAATGAAATATCTAAATAATAAAGCGAAATTTTTATTTTCAATAAATCTTTTAAAGCAAAACCGCTTTGTATTGCCGATAAATTTTGCGTAACGTTACTTACCTATCTTAAAGTGAGAGTGCTGGTTTTCATTTTACATATGTTTTAGAGCGTATTGTTAAAAATCATTATTCAATATTCGCGCAACCCTATTAAGTTTGAACAAACGCGTAGCTGCACGGCGTATGAGTGACTTAATTTACTGCCCATATTTTACTCAAAAAACGCGAATCAATGTATTTAATATAGGTCTGTCCGATGAGTGTACTGCTCAGTACAAAACAATATCTGACATTTAGCATAAAAAATATATGCGTTTAGTCCGAAAAAACCTCGTCGAACGCTTTTTCCAACACTAGGGTGATCTAGCGCACTCAACGAACATGCCTGAGCGAGCTCAGGTGCCAACATAAAATATTGAATATTCATAACAACAGTATTCTGTAATACATAATATGTGCATACATATGTATTAACAAACCAACATTTCGACTTTAGCAAAGTTAAGTAACGTTTTTACGTAGCTCTCCTACCTGCTATGTACCTGTAAAAAGGCCACTCTTAAATATATATAACCCCACTTCTACCCTAAATTTAATTACATACTTTGAAAATATGTTAGGTCTGGCTGCCTTGAGATTTTGGCCTAATATACGTGGCGTATACGCAACGCACAACCACGTTATGAGTTGTAAATATTGCTCATACGCCGTGTGGGCCTTTTACTGATATATAATGAAAGTATGCTGGGCATATATGTACATAGTTTTATTGGTGGTTATTGGCGTTTCCTTTTCTACAAAAATGTTGCATATTCATTGCCCTCTTTTTTGTATTTGTGCGCAGAGGGCAATGAGAGGGCAACATTTGTCGGTAGAAAAGAAAACGCCATTAAGTACCCTTTTCCCTATAGCATTTATTACGAGCTCAAGGCTATAACTCACGAATGTTATTTACTTTCGGTCCGATTTGTTAACCAAAACGCCGAAGTCGAGATATATTGAAGTTTAATATTTAATGTCCAGATTTTGTCGAGCGGGTTTTCAGGCATAAATATATCAATACAATTAAAATGGTAGCGAAATTGTTAGCTCTGACGCCTTTAACTATTGTATGCACTGGTAATGGCGAATAGATTAGCAGAAAAAAAAACATAGAAATACGCACAGCGTCAATAGGGAATTTTGCTAGTTTTTTATATGATACAACTAATAATGTTATTAGCCAAGTTAATTTGATGCAAACCGCTTATTTATTGCCATTTGAAATAAATTAATTATGCTAAAAGTTATAAATTCGTTAAAAATAATATGTATGCAATACAAATGCAAATTTTTTCATAGAGCTCATATTTTTTTCCTAATTTTTCACACCATTGCACACCAAAAACATACTTGCATACGTGCATACATATATTGTGCAAATGCAAACGCATTTCAATACTGAATATCTACTAGCACTTACATATAATTTCAGAATTCTAGTGAATGTAGTGAATTTCTTAGTTAAATAATATTGTTTTTTGTTTTTTTTTGGTCTAGAAGATTCTATGAAATATTTGTGATGAAGAGCTTAATTTATTTTTATTTCTTTTTTTTCCTTGCTACATATTTCAAAGACTTGACGGAAAAAATTGATATTTACAATAACTTTTCGACGAAAAATTAGAATATTATAAATTTTTCGAAAATGGGCGTAGCCACGCCCACTTATGGTTACATGTGTATATCTTGGTAACCGCTGCACCAATTTCTTCCAAACTTGGCACAGTTGTTGG
>NW_023478235.1:0-2633 GCF_013731165.1 Rhagoletis pomonella | reverse complement strand
CCTTTAACTGAAAAGGTCCAGCAAAATCGACACCCGTAATTGTAAAGGGGGGCGAATATGTACACCGCTCCTGAGGTAGGGCTGCCATTATTTGCGAGCGCGTTTGCTGCTTGTGGACGGTGCAAGGTTTGCATTGAAATATGCATTTTTTAAGAAGGGGCTTGAGCCTAGGAATATAAACTTCTTGTCGTATGACTTGCTGCATAAGGCGGAGTTCTGTATGGAGAAGCAGTTCGTGCAGGAAGCGTATGTAAAGAGTAGCGAACTGGGATTTTTCGGGGATAATTATCGGGTGGCGTTCATTATACGTCAAGGTTGACTGAGCTAATCTGCCGTTGACTCGTAGTAAGCCATTTTTATCCAAAAACGGGTTGAGTGAAAGTAATGAGCTTCGCTTGTCTATAGGCTTGGAATTGGCTAAACATGCCTTTTCACAAGGAAAATACCGAGTCTGCGTTAACGCCATGAGCCTGTGTTTTGCATAGCGGAGGTCGTCGTGTGAGAGGGATGGGGAATGTATATTATGTTCTCTCCGTACTCGATGTTTCAAGTTATTCATGAATTTAAAGGCACATGCCATAACCCTGAGGGCGCGCGAAAAGGAGGAGAAGCGATTTAGTATGTCGGGATCCTCTTCGGTGGCATGGAGTGCCTCCACACGGCGCACTTCAGGCGGGGTGATGTCTCGGGCTGGAGATTTTGGCCAGACTTCCGGAGGGCTAGCGAGCCAAGCTGGACCATTCCACCATAAAGAGGAGTTAGCCAAGTCGATGGGTGTGCACCCTCTTGTGCCCATATCAGCGGGGTTTTCGTTGCTACGCACGTGCTTCCAGGTGGCGTTCCCGACTAGATCGATAATCTGCGCGGTTCGATTGGAAACGAAAGTTTTCCACATGAAGGGTGGCTTTTCTAGCCAAGCCAGGACTATTTCAGAATCGGACCACATGGTTAATTTCCTATCCACGAGTTTGAGATGGGACTTGACGGCGGCAACTAATTTGGCCAAGAGAAGGGCCCCACATAACTCAAGGCGGGGTAAACTTGTGGTTCTTAGAGGCGCCACTTTACCTTTCGATACCAGCAGGTGGGAGGAAACCCGGAGGCCTTCTGTGGTTCGAACATAAATATTTGCGCAATAGGCCTTTTCAGAGGCGTCGCAGAAACCGTGCAACTCGACATTTTGGTCCGGGATATAGTTAACCCAGCGGGGTATTTGGATGTTGGGGATTGTTTGCAAGTTGTTTGCAAACTGTATCCATTTTAGGAGGCGGAGGGGTTTGACCTGTTCATCCCAGTCAGTACCATCAAGCCATAGCTCTTGCAATAAAATTTTGGCTTGAATCATTATTGGCGTAAGCCACCCTGCGGGGTCAAAAAGTTTCGCAACGGATGAGAGGATTTGCCGCTTTGTTCTTGCCGACGATGCTGGGATAGACTCAATGGTATATGAAAATGTGTCGTTTAGGGCATTCCACTGAATCCCGAGTGTTTTTGTAGTACTGGCTTTCTCGAATTCGAGAAAGTTTGTGTCCAGCAATTCTTCTTTCTTTATATTTTTGAGAATGTCAGGGTGATTGGCCGTGATTTTTTTTAAGGGGAAGCCTGCTGAGTTTAGTGCTTCAATTACTTGGGATAGCGATTGAGTGGCAGAGAGTAGGTCATGACCGCCAGACAGAATGTCATCCACATAAGTTTCACTATTTAATATAGGGACTGCCAGGGGATGGGCTACTTCCACATCTTGAGCGAGTTGGTGGAGAGTGCGTATAGCGAGATAGGGTGCACAGTTTACACCGAAGGTGACAGTTTTTAATTTGTAGTCTCTTATTGGACTATTTGTGGTCTTGGTCATCTTTACCTTTATGAAGCAATATTTGTCGATACATTTTACCGACGTCGCCGTTGAAGACAAATTTGTACATGCGCCATTTCAAGATCAATAGCATTAAGTCTGGTTGGAGCGTTGGTCCGGTATATAAAACGTCATTCAGAGAGAGAGACCAGAACCCGATCGTTTGGATGCATTGAACACCACTCGTACTTTTGTCGTTCTTTTTTCGGGTTTGATAACCGCGTGGTGAGGGAGATAGAACGACGAGCATTTGTCTTCTGAGTTTTTGTCATAGGAAGTCGTTTCTTCCATATGACCAAGGGAGAGGTATTCTTCTAAGACGCCGTCGTAAAGGGTTTTCAGATCACCCTTCTTGATTAGTGACCGCTCCATGCTGATGAATTGCTGGAGGGCCGCGGTCCGGGATGGACCCAAGGCAATTTTATCTGGGAAGTTGGGCTTAAAGGGGAGCCGGACTATGTATCGACCATCATTTGTGCGAGTGGTAGTGGCTGTATAGTAGGCTTCACACTCCTTGTCTTCCGGAGTGGTGAGATGAGCCTTTGGAACTTCTTCAAGTTCCCAAAACCTTTTAAGTTGATTGTCCAAGTATTTATTGGATATTTCTTCCACCTGAGTGGAGAATGATGCCACCTTTTCGGGAATCCGACCACTTAAGATCCAACCGAATATGGTATTTTGTGCTAGCAAGATAGGGGAAATCTTTTCGATACCTTGTAGCATTATTTGGGGGATAAGATCACTGCCTATTACTACATCTATTTGAGCTGGAGAATGGCAG
>NW_023478234.1:0-2633 GCF_013731165.1 Rhagoletis pomonella | reverse complement strand
CATTTTGCATACACAACTCCATACCAAGTTCCAGTATTCTTCCACAAGCACTTCCAGGGATATGTGGCAAGAAAAAGTAAATTTGTACTGGAAGTGCCACGCCCCTTTTTCTTATAACATTCATCTTCTTCCATGAATTTAGAATTGATTTTACATACCCCAGTACCAAGTCCCAGTACTCTACCTTGAACACCTTTAGAGATAAGCAGTATAAAACAGTAAATTTGTACAGGAGGAACCATGTCCCCTTTTCGAATAACGCAAATTTTTCTCCATGAGTATGGAATTAATTTTGTATACACATCTCGGTGCCAAGTTCCAGTCCTCTGCAATAAACACCTCCAGAGATATGCAGCATAGAAAAAGTCAATTTGCATGGGAGTTGCCACACCACCTTTTCCAATAACTCTCATTTTTTCTCCATGAGTATGGTATTAGTTTCACATACATACATACATATGTATTTCAATACCAAGCTTGAGTGATTTACCCCAAACATTTGAAGAGATATGCAATATGAAACTTTCAGTCAGTATGGGAGGTGCTACGCCTCTTTTCCAAAAACGTAAATTTTTCTCCGTCAATATGAACATGATTTCACACAGTGTTGGCAAACTGTTAATCTGATTAACGATTAAAAATTAAGGAGTAAAATGTTAATCGCGTTTGACGATTAAAATTAATTAGTCGTAATCAACTGTACGATTAAGGATAACATTTTTTTAATCGTTAATCGCTGGCTGCGATTACGTTTAATTAATTTAAAACATTAATCGTTAATCCAATTAAAAATAAAATCTGATTAATTTGTCTAGTTTGTCCGAGTTTGAAATCAAACTCCAGTTATAGTAATTATTTTGTGTTTTGCGTTTATAAAAAGCACATAATATAAAAAAATTATAATTATTGTTATTAGTAATACATAAACTGGGAACTTTTACAAACGTTTGTTGGTATATATCTTAATGAAAATGCACACCAAATTGCTTAGATTGATGAGGAAGCCCGACTTAGCCATACCGGATTTACTTGCTTTGTTTGCACAGGAAAATTTCAGCATAAACTAATTAATCACCAAACCTATTTGATCAAATTAAGAGTTAATGATTAAAAATTAATTTTTTTAATCGCGGTTACGATTAACTGTTCAGTCAGATTAAAATTAATCATGATTAACTGTAATCAGATTGAATTTAATCGAATTTACTAATTGATTAAAAAATCAATCGACTAATGCCAACATTGATTTCACATACATATCTCTATACCACATTCCAGTTCTCTCCCACAAATACTTCCAGAGATATGTATGTAATATGAAAATTCCAATTTGTATGGGAGGGGCCTGAGTTATCGGAATTACTTTCAGTCTAAGACCATCCTTGCGAAATACGTAGTAAGTGTACCAAATTTCGTTCTGATCGGGAAACCGGTTAAGGATGTGGCCTATTTTTCAATCCAGGTCATAAACCATCTGTGAGCAAAATTTCATTTTCAAACAGGTGGCAATTCTTAAAAAAGTACCCTATTTTCCAATCTAGATCATAAGCTATCTGTGTGCAAACTTTCATGCAAATCAGGTCAGTCATTTCCGCATATTAGTTTAATTAAACTTTTCTAATAGGTGGCAACTCTTTAAATGGTAGCCTGTTTTCCAACATAGGTCATAAGATATCTCTGTGCGAAATTTCATGCAAATCCGTTAAGACGTTTCCGCGTATTAATATAACTAAACTTTGTTAGCAGGTGGCAACTCTTAAAAAAGTAGCCTATTTTCCTACCTAGCTCATAAGATATCTGTGTGAAAACTTCCATGCAAATTAGTTCACCAATTTCCGCGTATTAATTAAATTAAACATTTCTTACAGGTGGCAACTCTTAAAAAAGTAGCCTGGTTTCCAACCTAGATTGTAAGCTATCCGTGTGCAAAATTTCATGCAAATCCGTTCAGTCGCTTCCGCGTATTAATTTAATTAAACTTTTTTAACAGGTGGCAACTCTTAAGAAAATTAGCCTATTTTCCAATCTAGGTCATAAACTATATGTGTGCAAATTTTCATGCAAATCCGTTCAGTCGTTCCCGCATATTAAATAAATTGAACTTTTTTAACAGGTGGCAACTCTCAAAAAGGAACAGCCTATTAACCAACCTGGCTCATAAGCTATCTGCGTACAAAATTTCATGCAAATCCGTTCAGTCGTTCCCGCGTGATGATTTCCCAAACATCCAAACATACAAACTTTCACATTTATAATATTAGTAAGAAGATAAGATAAGATAGTAAGATGAAAAATAATTTAATGATGTTAGATTTTTTTTCTGTGCCCATTTCGTTATAGCTCGTTATTTTTCAAGCGAGTTAAGGTATTTAGGCCGTTGAAAACTATGAAATTATAAAATTTCGTCTGCGCGCTAGGCATACGAAAGACATCAATCCCCCTAAGTTTGCCTTAAAATGATTCCAGGTATACGACGCGTGAACGTGTAACCTTCTTGGAGGTGCCACCGCGGGTTCTAATATTTCCAACTCAAATTTAGTAACCTGGCCTGGATAAAATACCACTTTTCATTACTGTAGCAAATGCCTCAAGAGAGCTTTAGATTATAAGGCCGAACCCGGCTCTCCCTTTTC
>NW_023478233.1:1950-2634 GCF_013731165.1 Rhagoletis pomonella | reverse complement strand
AATCAAGCGCAGCTATTCCGCTGCAATTCACTTGATCATGTGGTTGTTGGTTTTGTTGGTTTTTGTTAATATTTCTATTATTATAATGCTTAACTTTTTAGGTGTGCTCGTCCTTAAGTTATTTTTTTTTGTTATTTTATGGCCTTATAACAATTATATTCAACAGTTTTTATTGAGCTCGAGGCCGTTTTTTAATGAAAATTTATTGTTGAAAAGCAACAATAATTTGAAAAAATGGTAGAAGTGATAGCTATTTCGGAAATCACCACATTTCCTCATCAGACTTCTTTCAGTAGGATTCGAACCGACGATCCGACTGACTCAGCCAGCTGCCTACGCGCTGTGCTAAGTTCGCCTTGTTAATTCTTGTTGATTATTTTCCACTATTTCACATGCTAAGCCAACTACAATCAAGCGCAGCTATTCCGCTGCAATTCACTTGATCATGTGGCTGTTGGTTTTTGTTAATATTTCTATTATTAGAATGTTTAACTTTTTAGGTGTGCTCGTCCTTAAGTTATTTGTTTTTTGTTATTTTATGGCCTTATAACAATTATATTCAACAATTTTTATTGAGCTCGAGGCCGTTTTTTAATGAAAATTTATTGTGGAAAAGCAACAATAATTTGAAAAACTATTAGAAGTGATAGCTATTTCGGAAATCACCACATTTCCTCATCAGAC
>NW_023478233.1:0-1850 GCF_013731165.1 Rhagoletis pomonella | reverse complement strand
AGGCCGTTTTTTAATGAAAATTTATTGTGGAAAAGCAACAATAATTTTAAAAAATGGTAGAAGTGGTAGCTATTTCATAAATCAACACATTTCCTCATCACACTTCTTTCAGTAAGATTCGAACCGACGATCCCACTGACTCAGCCAGCTGCCTACGCGCTGTAATAAGTTCGCCTTGTTAATTCTTGATGCTTATTTTCCACTATTTCACATGCTAACCCAACTACAATCAAGAGCAGCTATTCCGCTGCAATTCACTTGATCATGTGGTTGTTGGTTTTTGTTAATATTTCTATTATTATAATGCTTAACTTTTTAGGTGTGCTCGTCCTTAAGTTATTTGTTGTTTGTTATTTTATGTCCTTATAACAATTATATTCAACAATTTTTATTGAGCTCGAGGCCGTTTTTTAATGAAAATTTATTGTTGAAAAGCAACAATAATTTTAAAAAATGGTAGAAGTGATAGCTATTTCGGAAATCACCACATTTCCTCATCAGACTTCTTTCAGTAGGATTCGAACCGACGATCCCACTGACTCAGCCAGCTGCCTACGCGCTGTGCTAAGTTCGCCTTGTTAATTCTTGTTGCTTATTTTCCACTATTTCACATGCTAAGCCAACTACAATCAAGCGCAGCTATTCCGTTGCAATTCACTTGATCATGTGGTTGTTGGTTTTTGTTAATATTTCTATTATTAGAATGTTTAACTTTTTAGGTGTGCTCGTCCTTAAGTTATTTGTTTTTTGTTATTTAATGGTCTTATAACAATTATATTCAACAATTTTTATTGAGCTCAAGGCCGTTTTTTAATGAAAATTTATTGTGGAAAAGCAACAATAAATTGAAAAAATGGTAGAAGTGATAGCTATTTCGGAAATCACCACATTTCCTCATCAGACTTCTTTCAGTAAGATTCGAACCGACGATCCCACTTACTCAGCCAGTTGCCTACGCGCTGTGCTAAGTTCGCCTTGTGCGCTGTGTTTTCCACTATTTCACATGCTAAGCCAACTACAATCAAGCGCAGCTATTCACTTGATCATGCGGTTGTTGGTTTTGTTGGTTTTTGTTAATATTTCTATTATTAGAATGTTTAACTTTTTAGGTATGCTCGTCCTTAAGTTATTTGTTTTTTGTTATTTTATGGCCTTATAACAATTATATTCAAAAATTTTTATTGAGCTCGAGGCCGTTTTTTAATGAAAATTTATTGTTGAAAGCAACAATAATTTGAAAAAATGGTAGACGTGATAGCTATTTCGAAAATCACCACATTTCCTCATCAGACTTCTTTCAGTAGGATTCGAACCGACGATCCCACTGACTCAGCCAGCTACCTACGCGCTGTGCGAAGTTCGCCTTGTTAATTCTTGTTGCTTGTTTCCCACTATTTCACATGCTAAGCCAACTACAATCAAGCGCAGCTATTCCGCTGCAATTCACTTGATCATGTGGTTGTTGGTTTTTGTTAATATTTATATTATTAGAATGTTTAAATTTTAGGTGTGCTCGTCCTTAAGTTATTTGTTTTTTGTTATTTTATGGCCTTATAACAATTATATTCAACAATTTTTATTGAGCTCGAGGCCATTTTTTAATGAAAATTTATTGTGGAAAAGCAACAATAATTTGAAAAAATGGTAGAAGTGATAGCTATTTCAGAAATCACCACATTTCCTCATCAGACTTCTTTCAGTAGGATTCGAGCCGACGATCCCACTGACTCAGCCAGCTGCCTACGCGCTGTGCTAAGTTCGCCTTGTTAATTCTTGTTGATTATTTTCCACTATTTCACATGCTAAGCCAACTACAATCAAGCGCAGCTATTCCGCTGCAATTCACTTGA
>NW_023478232.1:0-2634 GCF_013731165.1 Rhagoletis pomonella | reverse complement strand
GAATATTTCCAAATGTTTCTTGATTGGAGTTTGATTTCGCCGTGCTTTTCTACGTTTGTAGTTTTAATGCGTCGGCAAAAGAAACGTTGGGAACTCGCTGCGCATTGGCAAAAAAGGCTCCTGGTGTAGTGGTTGATGGCGTGAGGTGTTGGTATGTATAAGAGCTAGTTGGACTGGTGGAAGAGCGTACGGCTGTGTTGCGCTGATTCATGCGAGCCTTTAAGTCTTTGTATACAGGGCATCCCCTATAATTGGCGGTGTGGTTACCTCCGCAATTACTGCATTTCTTTACAGCCACATCAGCTTTGATAGCCTTGCAAGAAGCGGAAGCGTGAAGGTCGCCACAGGCAACACAAACTGGCGCAAGGTACAGTATGTTCTGGTGTGACCAAATTCTTGACAATTTGTGCACTGTACGGGAACGTTTCGCTTGTGCGGCTCCTCCACTGTTATTCTTCGGTGTAGAAGGTATCGTAGATTGTAGATTGGGTGCACTGCGTTTTTATTCATTGGCTTTGTTTCTGGCTTAAGTTCTACCTTAAATATAGGCTGAGCGATTTTTGCTCTGTTGATAATATTGACAACATTTTTAACAGAAAATCCTGCCTTCTCAAGAGCATGAGCAATATTACCAATGGGTACACTTGATTCTATACCGTTTATTACTACTTGCAGTCCTTTGCTGCTTTTGAGCTGGTACGTATAGAAGTTTTTCTTATCTTCATTAAGGTGTTTTCTTCAGTTAGAATCTGAAGTTTGGTATCTTTAATATTGCCCTTGGTAACTGACGTTACGTGGAACGTATTGTCTCCAATAAGCTGAGTTAATTTATTCACGAACTCACTACAGTTTTGCTCTCGTAAATAAATGTTGGGCGGTTTGGGTTTGGCTTTAGAAACTTCATTCGGCTCTTTGTCACCTTCGTTGTCCAGAATCGCAAACTTATTTCCCAGTAGAGGGTTAATGTCAGTGGTTTTCGTTTTTGCAATTTTTGATGGGTTTGCTATTTTTTTCTGCTGTCGGCTTAATTTTCGTTTGACTTGTATATACCTATCAATACCCGTTTGAGTCAATGTACGGGTTGTTGGATTAAGTAGGTCAACTTGCGCTGAGCTGCGTTGCTTGTGAAACCGCTGTCATTGCTGAAGCCGTGGTTGTAGTCGTTGTTGTGAGAGCTGAGCACACCGTTGTTACTGTGCTTGTTGCTAAGCTAGTGCTTTGTTGTTGCGTTAGACCAACTTGGTCTACCAGAGACATTGGCGACTGTGCATGCCAAGGTGTTTGAGGGGAGGGAGAGAACGATTTATCGCGATCAGGGCTCGAATCGTAACAGTCGTGAACGAGCAACTCGACACGTAAAAATGACAAAATCGGATTGTGACAGACGTGAACGAACTTCTCATATCGTAATTCGGTATTATGACAGGCGTGAACGAGCGAGTGAACGCACTCGTTCGTTCGAACTGTCATTCGATTAATATTTGACGAACGTATGCGCGCAAAATTTGATTTTTTTTTTTTTAATGTAAGTAATTATAAAATTTGTGCAAACATATACAAGTTTATAGCTATTTTTCTTATTTTAGGACCAACTACAATAAATTAAACTCTACGCAGAAGGAACTCATGGCGGAGTTCATGGCCGAACACCCTGACTTGGCAAAGAATTTACTCCCAAAATGCTCGCAGGGAAAAGCAACGGCCAGCCGTTTGTGGGAAAACCTCACCAAACAATTACATGTGGTGGACCTTTTCAGGAGTCATGGGCTGCACCTCTATATTGACAATTTTTGGCAAGAATCTTGCAAGTGTGGTCACAAATCTGGCAAACGGAATATTAGCAATAAAATGTTAAAATAAAAGAAAATAAACTTACTAGCATAACGTTAAGACTATGGTAACCTTTCCTGTTGAAGTACATGTGCTCGTCTCTAATTGGCTTTTGTAATCCAATGTGTGTTCCGTCTACGCATCCAACCACTAAAAGGAAAAACATTGGATTCACTACGCATTTCATTAGAACGCCTCTTCCTACCTCCAGGTATTTTATATTTTTCCGCAAACCACTCCTTACATCTTGAAGATTCGTTGGGCTGGAACTTTATAAATTCCGGACACAATTTCCTTTCCATTTCTTTTAAGACGTTGGACGTCAATTTTGATACCGTGCTCTGGCACATACCTATCAGGTAATCGCTACCAACTGTGTGCTAATAGTTACCACTTGCAAGGAGTGAGAGGCTTGCAGCCAATTGCAAAGCAGCAGGAACGGCTTTTGTGTCATCGCGGTTTATGTTTGTTTTCGATAAAACATACTGGAATGCCTCCTTGCTTAACCGAAATCTTTTGATGAATCTGAAAGTGTAGGAGCAGAGAAGGTAATTTATTTCCTTTGTATAATTACTTACGCGTTGTCGGATAATGCCAATGGATTGCATCTGCCCCGAAGTTGCTTACGCACAACTCTTTCGTCATTTTGGCTTTCGCTAGAGCTTAAATAAAATAAAAGGCTCGGCTCCATTTTAGTTTTGCCGCTTTTCTTTATTTACTTTTCACTTATTTTGACACTTCAATGTCTATTGTGACTTAAAAAAGGAAGAAGAAGAGAAAAATAATCGATAACCAAATAAACAA
>NW_023478231.1:0-2634 GCF_013731165.1 Rhagoletis pomonella | reverse complement strand
TATGAAATTTGGGTCCTGATTCACAAATTGTTTTTAATTAAAAATCTGATTTATGCTATGAAAAAGGACGAAATACTTCCAGCTACGGATCCGTTTATTTAGGCTTATATTTAGTTATGTTCTGCGGCTATGCTAAATAAAGAAAGATTTTTATCAGGGTTAACCATTCGATGTTACCAGTGATGATCAGAGATAGCTTTTAGTCTGTTCTCATCGATGGTAAAGCTATATATACATATATGTATATACATAGCAGTGATGAGCAGAGAGAGCTTTTGCTCTGACCTCGCCTAAAAAAATATATAAGAATCTTAAAAGAGCTTTGGCTGCGGGCCCACCACCGATATAAATCCTTAAAAAAATTTTAGAAAGCTTTAAAATCAGATTTTTTTAAGCTATATAATTACTGTAGAAACTTATACAAAGTTTTAAAGTAATTTCATATGTATAGTCCACATCCAAAATCTTTGTGGAAAAGTTTTTTAATGTCAAAGTGCAAAACAAACCCTTGCTCGCAACTGTTTTCTATAGAAGGGGGACAAAATAAAAGCTCCTTCTAACTCTCACTGACCTAAACTAAAACGTATGCAATGTATGTACAGAAAGTTTTGAAAATCTTCTGCTGCTCACAAAATTGCCTAATTGGAATGAAAAATCTCTCAAAGAAACCTTTTCCGCTTTAAGCTTTAACACTTATAAAGACCACAGGCACAGTGTGAAAGACTTTCGTGTTTGTTACTTGAGCAGAGTGCTGTACTTAATACTTAAAAGCTGTTTCAATGTAAATTCTTATGCCTATTTCATCCGAATAATTAAAAATTCTTCAAAAAAGATTTCGGAAAAAAATTATCTTTACCGCGAGCCAGAGCTTTTAAAAGCTCTTGTAAAATTTATTAATTAAGCGTCCTATGAGACCCGTTTTTTTCCAACCATGTTTCTGGCACCATCCGTACAAATTGAGCTCAATTTATTTGGACTACATATTGAAAATACATGTTTATTGACGGCGTCAAAAAGAGTTTGTCCATTAATGTGGCCATGAAATGCAACAAGCGAAAGTAAATTTTCACTGGATTCAAAATTTTTATTAATGACCTTAACAAAAATACTCAGTTGACCTATGTTATTTGCATCAGTGCTTTCGTCCAAGGAAAGTGAAAAAAATTCACAATTTTCTAAAAGCAGTTTGAGTTCGGATAAAATATAACCGCTTATTTTTTCGGTTCTACGCGTAATGGTCTGTCTGGACAATGGAACAGAATTTAAAATGTCACATATTTTTTTGCCTTCCCCTTCGAAACATGCAAAAAACTCTTTCGCAAGAGATTTAAAAAATTCCCCATCTTTATAAGGGCGGCATTGTTTTGCTAAAAACAAAGCAACGACAAATGATGCCTTCTTAATTTCATAATTCCTTTTCCCTGTGTTTTCACCTGGGACATCATCAAAAAATAATTTCTTTTCTGATTTGCTAAACAAATTCAATTTTTCTGAATCGGAAAGGGAAGCTACATCTTTGTGATAATTATTAAAATGCCTTTGTAAAGAAAAACGCCTTTTCGAAGTGAAAATTCGCTCGCAAAGCAAGCATTGCAGCATATTTTTCTTATTATATGTACAAAAAGTAGCATGGACGTTTACTTTTGAGTTCATTGTTTTTATTTGTAAACATGCGCCACAGTCTTACTTCTTCAAAAGTTAAACAGCGACTGAGAAGCAGTGTTGCCATTTTAGCCGTTTTCCGGCTAGATTTAGCCGGTTGCGACAGCAAACAGCCGGAAAAAATTCGGTTTAGCCGGCAGCCGATTTGTTAGCCGTTTTGCAAAAAAAAATGCTTCAATTTTGCGTCCCAGTTTCATAAAATTTGTGTTGTTTATGTAAATGTCTTAAATTTAAGTTTTATTCGCTACACTTAGAAAATAAAAGAGCACGAATTTCAATGTGGAGCAAAACTCTCTGGGAAGACAATACATGGTGCAAACATACTTTTTAAATTTTATAAAATGAAACTGCAGTAGTTTTCATCTTATGTGAATAATTCTTGTGACAAATACATAGTTTCGTGCTTATATTTTTGTATATATATTTTATGCAGCACCACATCTTTATCAGAAAATTCCGAGAATCCAAGAATTGGTAACGTTACAAGTTGCAGGGCATCATTTTAACTCAACATATTTCCTGTTCAACGGATAATGGTACATGTTTCAGAGGTTTAAAGATATTTGGCGTCAGCAATTTGTCATCGAACTACGTACCCTACCTCGGAAAAGCAAAAAACTTTATATTCGAACGTTTGCTCAGGTGTACCGAATTCTGGCAGTTTGGAAACTTGCAACGCTTTTAATATTTTCATCCAACTTCACTGACTTCAAATTTTTTTTACTTTTTCAAGAAACAAAAATTTTTCTGCTAGTGAATTTGGTGGCATGATTTTAGTTAAATGTAATAAACTTGTTAAAAGTGAAGTGGTCGGCAACAACAACGAATGTCAATAAATTAAACTACTTTCTGCTTTCACAGCTTTACGTGTTCATTTCTCAAAAAAAATTCCCCTCCCACTAAGCAAAAGTGCCATACTTTCAGCTAATATAGCCATTTTGCGGGACAAAAAGCAACCTACTGAAAACGATC
>NW_023478230.1:0-2634 GCF_013731165.1 Rhagoletis pomonella | reverse complement strand
AAGACCGTGAAATGTCGATTCGTCGCCGTTCGCAGCAATTGGGTTTGTGTTATTCGACCACATGGAAGATTTTACGCAAAGATCTTGGTGTAAAACCGTATAAAATACAGCTCGTGCAAGAACTGAAGCCGAACGATCTGCCACAACGTCGAATTTTCAGTGAATGGGCCCTAGAAAAGTTGGCAGAAAATCCGCTTTTTTATCGACAAATTTTGTTCAGCGATGAGGCTCATTTCTGGTTGAATGGCTTCGTAAATAAGCAAAATTGCCGCATTTGGAGTGAAGAGCAACCAGAAGCCGTTCAAGAACTGCCCATGCATCCCGAAAAATGCACTCTTTGGTGTGGTTTGTACGCTGGTGGAATCATTGGACCGTATTTTTTCAAAGATGCTGTTGGACGCAACGTTACGGTGAATGGCGATCGCTATCGTTCGATGCTAACAAACTTTTTGTTGCCAAAAATGGAAGAACTGAACTTGGTTGACATGTGGTTTCAACAAGATGGCGCTACATGCCACACAGCTCGCGATTCTATGGCCATTTTGAGGGAAAACTTCGGAGAACAAGATCATGCGATTTGACGCCTTTAGACTATTTTTTGTGGGGCTACGTCAAGTCTAAAGTCTACAGAAATAAGCCAGCAACTATTCCAGCTTTGGAAGACAACATTTCCGAAGAAATTCGGGCTATTCCGGCCGAAATGCTCGAAAAAGTTGCCCAAAATTGGACTTTCCGAATGGACCACCTAAGACGCAGCCGCGGTCAACATTTAAATGAAATTATCTTCAAAAAGTAAATGTCATGGACCAATCTAACGTTTCAAATAAAGAACCGATGAGATTTTGCAAATTTTATGCGTTTTTTTTAAAAAAAAGTTATCAAGCTCTTAAAAAATCACCCGTTACTATAATACCAAAATCTATTTCATTTCTTATTTGAAAGGTGGCAATAAAAGCTTTAATTTGATACCGGTTTGAAGTCAATAGCTTCAGTTTTAAGAGAGTTATGCTCATTTTTGTGGAGTGCAAGAATAGATGTAGAATAAAAAAAAAAATTTGAAGATACTATTTTATAACACAGGCATATTTTATTGCATTCTGCAGAAAAATTACAAATTATCAGTCATCTACCAATAAGTTCATTGCTTCCTCTGATAATTCCAGGTGTTTCTTCTCCTTCAGTATTCTCCTACTTGTGATTGCGGGATCAGAATTGGCGAGCAGATAATGTAATATGTCTTCACAATTGTCTTTTCTTGATGTTTTCCTCGCATGGTAAAGCCTTGTGTTTCTGAAGTCCTTGTTTCCTGCTTCCAATGCTTCTTCTGATAGTTGGCCAATGGGGACCAAAAATGAACGAATTATTTCAGCTCCATGAATAAGAACCTTGTGGACAGTTGGTGGCATATAATGCCACGAATATTTCTTTACATAGAGACCAGCAGTTTCTTTTCCGTAATTAGAGAACTTATCGCAGTCTATCTTATATCCAGAAGTTATAGCTTGAAGAATACTAGAAAACCTTCTTATAAGTTCGGTATCTACTCCTGTGGCCAGAGCGGTTTCCTCAGGATCACTAAAGAATTTCCTTGCTGTGTTACCGTCATTAGTTGTTCCACTTCCTTGTTTCACAACATCAACAGTTATTTGGAGCTGATCTTTCAGATTTTGTTGAACTTCCTTTTTTCTTTGATCTCTAATAATCTTCTCATCTTCACTGAGCTTAGTTCTCTTTGTTTCAAGAGGCAGGGCTTGCGCACAGTGATTTGATAAGCAATGTTCAGTAGGGTTTCCATAAATCTTATTCTACAATGTAATGTTGATAATCCAATAATTCCTGATTCCTGAAGATGGCGATTAGCCGAAACCGGTCTGAAAATAATAAAAATTTGACGTGGGATGACGGAAAGTCACCCGAAAACCAATATGATTAAATTATTCAATAAGTGATTCCGAGAATTTCCGTTCTATTTCTATGGAATAAATACTGAGAGTGATATACTAAAATCGCTATAACTCCCAGGAGGGCAGGTATGGGCAGCTGATTTTTTCACAGTTCGTTGAAAACAAATTATGTAACATTTCTGTAGTGGTTTGGAACTGGGACTTTTTAGATATTGCTTACCTAACCCAAATTTAAAGGAAAAATGGACCTTTAGTCGGGTTTTCGCTCTAAAAAAGGTGCATATGAAAATGTCTCAAACAACATTCCTTTTTTTTACAGAAGATACTTGTCCGAAGGCAGATTTTTTTCCCGAATCAAAATATCTGTCACCAAAATCAAATGAGATCATTTTGAATACAGCCCTGAAATCCCCTCTTTTCGTGAAAATTTTGTATATTTGACTTCTAAAATCAATTAAAAATCAACGGGCCAACATAAAAATAAGCTTTATGTGTTTTTTGTTTACTTGGAATGTCTGTGACAAAATTGCATCATTAAAAACACTGAAAAAAATAATCGGAAAAAAGTTACTTTTCCACTAGCCGCAACACAGTGAATCGTCCACATTGAACATTTGGAGTTAACTTTGATGGTTGTTTGATTACCAATAAAACTTCAAAAAAAAAAGTTCAAAATCAAGTTTTTGTGTTTCAATTTGTTTTGTGCGAATGTCTGCTTCATGATATTAAC
>NW_023478229.1:0-2634 GCF_013731165.1 Rhagoletis pomonella | reverse complement strand
TTGGGTGGCGTTATTGATGTTGATGCACAGTACGCAGTATCTTTGGGTATAAGCACCGATTTGTAAATTCATACACACGGTGGCGAAAATATAAATAGCGACGCAAGTTTTAGCAAGTTTTGGCTATTTTTCGTTTCTTTATTTAATGTTTATTATTTTTTATGAACGAATAGCTCGTTATCTAATAAAAAACCATGTAAGTCCGAGTTTCCAACTTTGTGCAAAAATTTGAAAAATTCGACCAACTCTTATCAAAAATTCGAGTTTTTTAATTAGGTTTATTAGAAATATTTTGAGTATGCAGCTTTGTAGCGCATTCACTTTTAATAGAATAAAGTGAAAGTTTCAAGTAGCTACGACTTACCGGTGATTTTTGGCTATTTCTTTGTTAGAGGCTAATTTTTCCCCAAAAAATTTCCCCATATTTTGTATAGGAAAAAATGAGTAACATCGTCAACAAATAAAAAATTGCCAAAAAGCAACGAAGGAAAAGTTTTTCGCAGGACAATTGTCAATTTTGACTACTTGAAAGCTATTTTCTGTCTTTCGAAAAACTAATTTAAAGATATGCTGCCTTTAGCCAAAAGTTGCCTAAAAATTAAATTAAATTTAATTTAAAAAAAGCATATATTTTTTCTTTTCAAAACAATGAAAACTAAAAATGAAAAAAAAAATGAAAAAAAATGAAAAACAAAACAAAATAAATAAGATATGATTCTAAGCTTAAATAGTAATTAAAAACTATTTTTATTTTTAAAAGGCAAATCTAAAAATCAAAAGAAAATTGCATTAAAAAAGAAAAAAGTTCCTAAACATTAAATGAAGTTAAGAATATACATACATACGATTTTCTTTTCAAAACAATATAGTCTAAAAATTTTAAGAAAAAAAAAATTAATCAATTAAAAGGAAAAACATAAAATAAGTTTCTAAAAATTAAATTAAATAAAAAAACTTAGATTTTTCTGTTTTAAAAGAATAAAATCTAAAAATTTAAGAAAAAGAAGAAAATTAAAGAAATCTCGGATCTCTCGAATGGTACGCCAGTGCTTTGTTCACTCGGCAGAATAAACAACATCTTTCAGACTCTAATGCGTACTGTCTTTCAATTGTCTTACAAAAGACTTGCAGCTATCTTAGCCAGAACTCCCCAGTTAAATTCTTTAATGACTTTTCCGCAATTTATGCAGGAGCTCCCTAATGTCGAGTTTTATGAAAATTAGGTCATTGTAAGATTTCGTATAAAATACAGCTGGCGGTGAAAATATCTTTCGACACAGCAACCATGGGTGCTTATGCAGGTTTATATATTTTTTTTTTGTTAAAAAATTTTGTTTGCAAAAAATTTATTTTTTTTTTACATAAGATGATAATGACTTAAACAAATGATTACAATTAAGGGTTACAGCCATAAACGGGGTCATATATACCCTGCAGGGAGTGACGTTAGCTTATACCCAACTTTAGTCTGTTTACGCGAACACTAGTGCTAACTATTAATTGTGTATTTTGTTCGAAAAACGCTAACTATACTGGCGATGGCCGCAAAAAAGTCAGACCTGGATACCTCTGCATTACATGTTAACTAACTTGTAACTAACTACTTTTGGACATAAAATATCAATAAGAAAAACAAAATATTTTTTTGTTTTTTTACTTTTTTATTTACTTATTTATTTACTTTTTTTTATTACATTTCATATTTGTTTACATATTCTGCTCTGGGTGGCCCCATATTCGAACACCGTCAGACATAACTTCAAAATGATAGTATAAAATTTCGATCTTCCTTTTATTTGTCCCTAATATGAAAAAGAATCTGCGAAGTTCAGAAAAAAAGTGTATTGAAAGTAATTTTTGTATGAGGATATTTAATAGAAACTTGTAAAGAAAACCAACTCCCGATTGCGTCTTCATGACTCCTGCACGACTTTACAATTCACTTTAAGTTGTTTTTGTCATAGCTAATTAAAAGTGAGGTATTAATCGAAATCTCGCCAAAAAGCTAACTATAAGTTGGTTAGTTTTAACAATTGATAATTTTTCACTGCAGGGTAGTTTTACTAAAATTCAATGGCCAAATTTTTATGAAATTTCTTAACCCTTCAAGGACCTTTGGTAACTTATTCCCCAAACACTTACTCCACACCTAAAGAAATTTTGTGTGTTTTTATTAGTTCAGTTTTTAGTGTGTTCGAAATATTCAATCAGCTATTTTAATCAAGAAATGTTTACCCAAATTAGAAAAAATACCAGACGTTAAAAACAAAAAAAAATTGTTGGGAAAAATATTATTTCTTGCGGGAAAACAATTTTTTGGGGAAAAGTTCTTGGTAAAAACAGTTTTAGGAAAATATTACAAATATTTGTAGAAAAAAATTGAGAAAAATATTGTTTTTTGCTGGTGATGGTTATGAAAGTTTTTGGGAGCACTCAAGAAATGAACAAAAATACTTTTTATCCACAAAATTAAAAAAAATTGAATTTTGAATTCGAAAATAGCAATTTTTTAGAAAAAATTATTTTAATAAAAAAAAAATTGTATGAAAAAACATAAACTAAGAAAAATGTTTTCTAAGAACACATGCATACATACATACATACATGTGTATGTTTACCCAAATCAGGAAAAAT
>NW_023478228.1:0-2634 GCF_013731165.1 Rhagoletis pomonella | reverse complement strand
TGAATGTATCGTATCGTACGTATGGCAAATTTTTTATTTGCGTAAAGTTTTATCGTACGATATGGTGATCTCACGCTAATGTCAAACGGAACCTTCATCTTCAAGTAGACATGCCTTTTCGTACCGCCTACCTACCATACGTACATACATATGTATGTGTATGCGCCATTTAGGCCATAAAAATATGTATATTGCAAAAAAATTCCTACTCCATTTTCCACAATACCCTAATGGATACCTCTATAAAATTGCAAATACTTTCACACCGATTAAAGATTGTGCAATATAATAAGATCAAGGTTTAAGGAAATAAAATCAGCATACATATGTACGCATGTCAAATAGTAAAAGTTAATGACTCTGCTAAAGATGTGACGTTTCTTTCCAATTATGCGACTTTGGGGCATATTATGTATATGGGAATAACAATGCATTGAATATACATATTTATATACATTCGTATACGTATGTATGTACACAGCTTTATTCATGCAGGTGAAGTGATTTGTGTAAACATTAAAATTATGTTCCAATTTCGTGAACACGTCAGAGCAGGCCCCAATCCCGGCATCCGTGATCGAATCAAATTCCATTCGAAACTTGTTTTGAGATTACTGCATTCGGTAGGAACTTCGCTTTTTCTATTTAAATTGTATTGTATCAATTTTCCTTTTATTTCATTCGATGCAAACTGGCTAGCAAAGTCGGTAAGGTGAGATTAGGTTAGGAAGTCAATTATACTTCCTCTTGGAGGTAAACGCATTCCGTCTGCGCTCTGTGAATGCCAGGAGGAGGCATATCTGTCCAACTGGGGTTAGTCCAAAATTTCATATAGTGTCCCGGGGGAAATCGTTTCCGGCGTCTTAACCATGCTACCATGCTCGTTAAAAGGAGAGGTCTCAATAGCTTGAGTTCCCTTGTCTGGAGAGCATCGCATTGACATAGGAAAAGGTGAATCACTACATTCTCTTCCTCATCCCTAAAATTTTAGCAGAGTGAACTTTTTGGCCCTGTGATGATGCCACAGCGCGCCGGTAGGATTTCTTACTGTAATATAAATATCTTAGAAAACGTTGGCAACCCTAGAGCTACTAGGCTCAAAGAATAATAAATTGCTAAAATTCACCAAAATATAAATCATCATTTTCTTGGTAACACTAAACTAATTGTCTATGTGAGATCGTACGTATCAGCCAAGCTAATCTCACCTGTATATCTCTACCAAAAATCAACGTTGTACTGTACGGGGCTATATACCCAGGCAGCATAAGTAGAATTATATTTATGTATTAAAATAAATAAATCAAACCAATTCCACTCGAAAACATATTAATTTTCATAAAAAAATATTGTCATTCATATGCATTCAAATTGTTATACAACGTTTGAACGTTGCTATGACGATACTCATATCAACACACACAATTTCAATAAAATTCAAGGGCAATCACAGTTAGAATATAAATGATCCATTTGTCGTTTTGAATGGATTCATGCAGACGTCTAGTATGAATTGGGATTAGCAGATATGTGTCCTAGCTTAGCTAGTATGTGGCGGGATTTGAACAGTGCCGCCGCGGTGTATTTTACAGCGATAAATTAGATGAGTACCATATCGATACTTTCGGTTCGATATCGTGCCCCTATGTATTGTTCGGGGTTTTCATTTACATAATTTTAATTTTTTATTTAGTGCCCCAATCAATAAATAGTGTACCCAAACGATATTATTCATACGTGATAGTCAAACCTCTCAAAATGAACTCTACAAATCGGAAGAACACGATATACATATGTACTTGTATGTATGTCTTTAGACATTTGGTTATGTCTACAACTAAGATCTCTTTTGCAGTGAGCCATGAGTACGGATATTTTTAGTATGCTAGTCATTTAATGGAGCATTTACGCTTCATCACTAATGAACAACATATATAGCTCTTATACGCTGCTTTTGTGCGAATTTCGTAAATAAGATACTCAGTTATGCACATAGTCAAAGCGCAGTTAATCTTATTGCCACCAGGCGCCCCAACGAGCACAGCAACACTTGCGGTTATACTCATGGGCTTAGGCAGGAAGGGACAAGGGGGATATTTATATCCATGAATCCTCTGGGTAGTGACCCAACACTCGTTTGGAAGTCCTAAGGAAAATAAAGGCTGACATAACCGCTATACATGAAATGCGATGGACGGGGCGAAAAAAGGTGAGCGTGGGTGGAGCTTTGCGACGTCCGCCACAGTGGTCACGTAAAGAAGCGCAAACTCGGGGTTGGATTTGTGGTGGGATGGAGAACTCCGTCGCCGAGTAGAGGCGTTCATCTAGTGGACGAACGCCAAGCCACAATCCGAATCAAAGCGGGATTCTTCAACATCGCGCTCATATGTGCCAATGCACCGATGGAAGAGAAGGACGAGGTATCCAAGGATATCTTATATCAGCGTTTAGAGGGTACATGTTAGCGCTGCCCGGCACGTATAAAAATCGTGTTTGATGATTTCAATGCCAAGGTTGGCAAAGAAGGGCTGAGGCTAATCGTCTTCGCCGGGGCCCGAAATTTGGTAGTATGTAGTACTGGAATCTAGCATAAAAAGATCCATTAAGCTACATGGCTGTCTCCAGATCGAAAAA
>NW_023478227.1:0-2634 GCF_013731165.1 Rhagoletis pomonella | reverse complement strand
AAATTGCAGCCCATTACTGAACCGGATGCATGTGCCGCTCTCGTTGGTGTTGTTCCTTCTTTGCTTTGCTTGCTGCATATATCCGCTAATATATGTATGTATGCATGTATTGTATGCATAGTACATATACATTTACACATGCATGTACAAATGTGGTTTGTGGGGTAAAACATGAATAATTCTCCAGCTAACGAGCTGCTTTTGCAAAAGTTTCTACCACAAATGAACATTCAGACGATGTGACGCAGGAAAGGCATCAAAAGCAAGAACGTTTGTTTGTCTATTCTACTATTCTACTAAATAGGAATTTGCAAGAGTATTTGAGGTGTTGGCAGTTAGCTGATGTTAGTGCATAAAAGCGCAAATTGTAAGTGCGATGATGTACACATCTACATACATACTTACTTGTGCATACACCCACCCACTTAGATCAGCTCTAAGTTACATATGTATGTATGTAACTCCACGATAACAGTCCCACCAGGGGTTTTCTTTTCGGTAGCATTCATAACATTGATGGAAAAGTAGGCACAATAGTGCCATTTTTGGCAATTTCATTCACAAGGGCACTTTTGGCACAATTCAATTAGTTTTGGTAAAATCATAAATTATAGAAATTTAGCCAGTATATAACAAACAATCATATATTACTCATAGATTCGAAAAGTGAAAATTAAAATCACTTAAAAATTAATATAAGGATCGTTATATAAAATTAATAAAAATTATTCAATGTAAAGAAGAATAGTCGAAACTGGTCAAAATGTCGCACTGCTATTATTTCACACATAGGTGTTTCCGTGTTTTCCCCCTTCTTAATTGGAATATTGTGTTATTTTACTATGATCTTACTCTAAAAATTCAATTAAGTACATTCAAAATACTATTTCTAAAAATACATATATGGTTCTTAAAAAGCCTTAAAAGAAAGCAATTTCACTTTCACTATTTTTGCAGTCCATTAGGCACATTTTGAAATTTTGGAATTCCATCCCTGTTTCATACGAATGAGCGTTGATGCAATTTCAGCCAGCTCGCTATGTACATAGTTCTGTGGTTTCCCGCGAACTGAGAATTTAGTAACTCCCTGCCTTCAGCTAATTCGTGGTACTGTCTCTCAGTTTTCATTTTAATTTATCCATGTAGAAGCATACGAACTTTTGACCAGTAATGTAAGCGCAAATTAATTGGTACCACAAAAAAGCAAAGTTTAACTGGTCTCCTTAATAAAATAATATACAAAAATGAAAGAAAAGTGCATGGATTCCCTGAAGACTCCCTTCATATACCGAATGCACCTCTCTAGCTATTTTCACGCTTTTGAAGTCTGTTGAAGCTGAAATCCGAACTGATGTTTTCAAAAGGAAATTCGCATAAAGACAAGCAGACAAGGCGTTTTAGCTTGATGGTAATTTGAATTTTCAATGCCCAGGCGAATGAATAAAAGGCTGTGTGAATAAAGCGGTAAATAAGCGAGCGAGTGACTGCCTAAATGCCTCATTGATAATCTAAGAAATGAATTCCATATTAAACCAGGCGAAATGGCTTTTCAGTGATTATGAAAGCTGAACTGCGTTACAAATTGTTAGTACACCGTGCAGCTTCCAGGGCCTTGTTGAGGCACATTTTATCATTTGCGTCGCTCAATTTTGCTGAACACCGAAGTGCTCAAAAGGCATTGATATTCAAAATATGAAGTATCGCTTCGGCAGTAAGGTATAACTTACTTACATATTTGCATTGTATAAATTCAAGTTTTTATTGCATTTTGAAGAGAGCTCAAATTCCTAATTGTTTCGATGTACATATATGCATTAGGGCGGGTAATTCTTTTTTCGACCATGCGCGTATAGCATAGGTAGTGTGATGTACAGTCATTTCAGTTTTTCCACAAAAACATCACACAATACTTTTGTAAGAAAAAACCAAAAAACAAACATTTGTAAAAACCAAGAAAACCAATCCCTAAGATATTGCTTTCCATAATTAACTATGACACACATAAATATCATGACACATATGGTAAACAAACATTTCATACATATACCCAAAGACATACAGCGAAGTGAAACATGAGTATTTTCACTTGCTCCACATACAGTTCATTGTTAAGGTACTTGACCGTACTTAAAAGGTAAACAATAGCAAGTCAAATTTATTTCTTTCTGTTTTCGATATGTCAAATATCATAAATGGGAGAAATGCAATGTGTTTAAAATTGATGACGATGCTAAATACTGATTGGTCAATAGATAAGTAAATGCATTTGTAACATGAACAAAAAGCAGAACACCATGTTACATAGGGCATTTTGGACATATGAATGAAATGCAAGATGTGTCAGATAATTTCTAGATAATTTGTAAGTTAGTATATAAGTTGGAAAATTGATAGTTAAAACTCAGATTCAGTTTTATACTTGAACTTGCTTGTCTTGTTATTTTACTGAACTCAGAAAATGGCATTAATTGCTCGTCTGCCGAGTTTTGAGCCTCGCTTTACAAACCAAGGCTCCTATTGCATTAGTCGCGCTTTCATGCTAATGCAATAGCTATCCAAACTCTAAAAACACTAATAACATATTATAGTAGGGATTATAACCCTTACTAAGTAGCGTTCTCCTTTCTGTGTTGC
>NW_023478226.1:0-2634 GCF_013731165.1 Rhagoletis pomonella | reverse complement strand
GAAAAGGGAGAGCCGGGTTCGGCCTTATAATCTAAAGCTCTCTTGAGGCATTTGCTACAGTAATGAAAAGTGGTATTTTATCCAGGCCAGGTTACTAAATTTGAGTTGGAAATATTAGAACCCGCGGTGGCACCTCCAAGAAGGTTACACGTTCACGCGTCGTATACCTGGAATCATTTTAAGGCAAACTTAGAGGGATTGATGTCTTTCGTATGCCTAGCGCGCAGACGAAATTTTATAATTTCATAGTTTTCAACGGCCCAAATACCTTAACTCGCTTGAAAAATAACGAGCTATAACGAAATGGGCACAGAAATAAAATCTAACATCATTAAATTATTTTTCATCTTACTATCTTACCTTATCTTATCTTACTAATATTATAAATGTGAAAGTTTGTATGTTTGGATGTTTGGGAAATCATCACGCGGAAACGACTGAACCGATTTGCATGAAATTTTGTACGCAGATAGCTTATGAGCCAGATTGGTTAATAGGCTGTTCCTTTTTAAGAGTTGCCACCTGTTAAAAAAGTTCAATTTATTTAATATGCGGGAACGACTGAACGGATTTGCATGAAAATTTGCACACATATAGTTTATGACCTAGATTGGAAAATAGGCTAATTTTCTTAAGAGTTGCCACCTGTTAAAAAGTTTAATTAAATTAATACGCGGAAACGACTGAACGGATTTGCATGAAATTTTGCACACGGATAGCTTACAATCTAGGTTGGAAACCAGGCTACTTCTTTAAGAGTTGCCACCTGTAAGAAATGTTTAATTTAATTAATACGCGGAAATTGGTGAACTAATTTGCATGGAAGTTTTCACACAGATATCTTATGAGCTAGGTTGGAAAATAGGCTACTTTTTTAAGAGTTGCCACCTGCTAACAAAGTTTAGTTATATTAATACGCGGAAACGTCTTAACGGATTTGCATGAAATTTCGCACAGAGATATCTTATGACCTATGTTGGAAAACAGGCTACCATTTAAAGAGTTGCCACCTATTAGAAAAGTTTAATTAAACTAATATGCGGAAATGACTGACCTGATTTGCATGAAAGTTTGCACACAGATAGCTTATGATCTAGATTGGAAAATAGGGTACTTTTTTAAGAATTGCCACCTGTTTGAAAATGAAATTTTGCTCACAGATGGTTTATGACCTGGATTGAAAAATAGGCCACATCCTTAACCGGTTTCCCGATCAGAACGAAATTTGGTACACTTACTACGTATTTCGCAAGGATGGTCTTAGACTGAAAGTAATTCCGATAACTCAGGCCCCTCCCATACAAATTGGAATTTTCATATTACATACATATCTCTGGAAGTATTTGTGGGAGAGAACTGGAATGTGGTATAGAGATATGTATGTGAAATCAATGTTGGCATTAGTCGATTGATTTTTTAATCAATTAGTAAATTCGATTAAATTCAATCTGATTACAGTTAATCATGATTAATTTTAATCTGACTGAACAGTTAATCGTAACCGCGATTAAAAAAATTAATTTTTAATCATTAACTCTTAATTTGATCAAATAGGTTTGGTGATTAATTAGTTTATGCTGAAATTTTCCTGTGCAAACAAAGCAAGTAAATCCGGTATGGCTAAGTCGGGCTTCCTCATCAATCTAAGCAATTTGGTGTGCATTTTCATTAAGATATATACCAACAAACGTTTGTAAAAGTTCCCAGTTTATGTATTACTAATAACAATAATTATAATTTTTTTATATTATGTGCTTTTTATAAACGCAAAACACAAAATAATTACTATAACTGGAGTTTGATTTCAAACTCGGACAAACTAGACAAATTAATCAGATTTTATTTTTAATTGGATTAACGATTAATGTTTTAAATTAATTAAACGTAATCGCAGCCAGCGATTAACGATTAAAAAAATGTTATCCTTAATCGTACAGTTGATTACGACTAATTAATTTTAATCGTCAAACGCGATTAACATTTTACTCCTTAATTTTTAATCGTTAATCAGATTAACAGTTTGCCAACACTGTGTGAAATCATGTTCATATTGACGGAGAAAAATTTACGTTTTTGGAAAAGAGGCGTAGCACCTCCCATACTGACTGAAAGTTTCATATTGCATATCTCTTCAAATGTTTGGGGTAAATCACTCAAGCTTGGTATTGAAATACATATGTATGTATGTATGTGAAACTAATACCATACTCATGGAGAAAAAATGAGAGTTATTGGAAAAGGTGGTGTGGCAACTCCCATGCAAATTGACTTTTTCTATGCTGCATATCTCTGGAGGTGTTTATTGCAGAGGACTGGAACTTGGCACCGAGATGTGTATACAAAATTAATTCCATACTCATGGAGAAAAATTTGCGTTATTCGAAAAGGGGACATGGTTCCTCCTGTACAAATTTACTGTTTTATACTGCTTATCTCTAAAGGTGTTCAAGGTAGAGTACTGGGACTTGGTACTGGGGTATGTAAAATCAATTCTAAATTCATGGAAGAAGATGAATGTTATAAGAAAAAGGGGCGTGGCACTTCCAGTACAAATTTACTTTTTCTTGCCACATATCCCTGGAAGTGCTTGTGGAAGAATACTGGAACTTGGTATGGAGTTGTGTATGCAAAATG
>NW_023478225.1:0-2634 GCF_013731165.1 Rhagoletis pomonella | reverse complement strand
TTTGTTATCAAAATATCACCATCACTTTGATATATGCGTATTCTTTTCTAAAAATTATGCGTATATTTGATCCGATGGCAGTCTCTGCTCTCACCTAACTGCACAAAATAAAACACGAGCGAAGTTGTATGTAACGTGGATAACGGTAGATTGCAAATATGGTTCCTAGCTACTGACTGGGACATTTTGGTTGAGTTTACAATACAAATCGCGATTTTCAGGGTCAAATGAACATGCCGTGGGACACCAGTGTCCCTGCAGTAGCGAAAGGGTTAAATACAAATTAACCTTGGTTTATGTGATCAAATATAACCATATCGGACCAGGGTAGAGTAATGTGAGGCGAAAACAAGTGATTCGTATTCGCGCTGACACATCGTCAGTAATAAACAGAGTTGATTGCCTATCGCATCGTATTTCCCTGTCGTGCTCTGGAATGTAAAGGTGCGGAACGAGTAAGTCATAGATTTTTATGAATTCGTTGTTGTTGTTGTTGTTGTAACAGCATACAAATTCCCCAAAGAGTTTTTTTGGGGAGTGTTGCTGGAGTGACAGTCCTTGGCCATATATAAATCTGGGTCGCTCCGGTTACGTAGACCCGACTGTCGTGGGATATCGCCAATCAAATCATAATTATTACCAGTGTGTAGTAGTTCATTGACTTTCTTTGCAAGGGACTTGTTTTGCAAGTGATTGTGACAAACGTCCATTGCCGTTGTAAAGATATACGTGTCTCGCGGGTGTTGAATTTTGAATTCTTTTCCCTGGATCTCATTTAAAATATCGACTATAATACGTGAAAGTGGTCCACGTTCTCGACGGAAAATGATCAATAGGTGTAGTAAGTGCTCAAGCTAAGCTCAACGCCTAGTTGTTTGAATTCCGCGAGTAGTTTTAGTGCTGAGCTACGAGCGAACTTGACGTTTCCAAAAGTGCTAACCACCTCTAATGGCGCATTTAAGGTGCCCAAATTTGGTTTCAACTGTTGCTCTGATATTTGCTGAAGTAATTCCCTGCATAGTTCCCAGCGTTGATCCGCCGTTTCTTATAGGAAGTTCGTTACGTTGATCACTGCGTTGAAAGTTTGTGTGGCTAACTCAAATTGCTTTTCAGTTGCTTTTGCAGAAGTGCATACGCGCGTTCAGCCTAATGGAAAGTTAGTAAGCAACTATGAAATTTAAACTATTAGCTCTGAACTGACTTACTTGAAAATATTTAGCCATTCCCCTTATAAGCGCTGCATACGATTGCGGTGGTTTTGGTTCTAATTCTCCAAACAGCTGTTCAGCTAGTTCGCCGTCTTTCCAAGTTTTACGATTACGTTCACGTGCGTCTGCGTAGCCTTAAACCAACGTTCTTAAATCAATTCTTCCGGCAACGACTCTTCGTTGTTGTAAAATCAAATAAGTTGAAGAAGCTGCTGTTTCGTTGCTGATTTCAACACTCTTCTGATTAATCAAATTATATACAAGAAGGGCATCTGTTACTTGCGAGTGACGAACTAAATGATGCAGTATATCGGCATCTACTTCAGTTTCCTCTGTATACACCATTTTGGGTACAAATTCATCGATGGGTGGTTGAGCTTCTTGGTGCTACAAATAAGTTCAATTATAACATTTTAAAAAATGTATGAATTTTTTACTTACCTGGAACACTTCACGATGCTATTCTCCAATAAATCGGGCCGCCTTTCGTCCAGCTTCTCGAGCCATGGCAAATGTTCGCTTGCCCACATTGGACATTGGAATCAGGTATGGATCATCATGATATTTGCAATGCGCTGCTGTTGGATCACGTCCCACAGAGCTGGCCTGTGCTTTGAATATATCAGTTGGATACCGTTGTATGCGGCTGGGTATTTCTATGCTATCCTTTGACTACTGTTCAAACGAGTGCTACTGGAGACCAAATAATGAGCCGCGCCAGTGTATATACGCGGGAACCTGCAAGTTAAATACATGGCGTGTAAGATAAGACTCTAATTTTGTTTATTTAGTAAATATATTTTATTTAAGAACACTAGTTACTAATATGGTTTATACTTGCGGGGTGCGCCTTGATGTTGCCACACAAAGGGGAGGGACCTACAGTTTTACGCCGACTACGAACGGCGATTGTATTTTTATGAGAAGCTGTTTTTCATGGCAGAAATACATTCGGAGGTTTGCCATTGCTTGCCGAGCGGCGACCGCTATTAGAAAAAAAAAGCTTTTTTTATTTTCTGATGTTGAGTTGATGTTGGTTGAAGGTAATACTTTTGTTGGTCTGGAAGTGTATTTCAAATAAATAAATTATATTAATTTAAAGTAATAATGCAATTACTAAAAATTTATCAAAATACCTTTAATGAATTTTGCTAACCACACTTAGAGCTTGATTTTGAGGAACTTTTTGGAGCCCATTATCCTCTGCTTAGCTTTTTGGATTTTGAGCCGCCTATTAAGGCTTCGCATGCGGAAGTAAATCCTGCATTTAAAAAACAATCGCTTCGCTTTTTCAGGAAGCTCAACTTCCGTACTTCTCTCTAACAGCCGTGTATGAATTTTTTTTGGAATGAACTATTTCAAGGCCATTGAGATTGGACAAAATGGCCTCGAGTCTTTTTACGCCATCCAAAAAACTTGATGACGG
>NW_023478224.1:0-2635 GCF_013731165.1 Rhagoletis pomonella | reverse complement strand
TTTTTTTAAACTACACCTTGGCCGTTTTTAAATTACTATAAATTAAATCCGCCACTGGAGTGATTTGACAGTTGTTCGAATTTTTTCGTTCATAAATATACACGTATACAATACATATACAAATATGGTACTAGACTGTCTCGTTCTGATTTCGGAATTTTTACACATTGAGAAGATAGCTTACTGCCAATATAGAAGTATTACATATATGGTTTTTTGTGAAAACTTATAAAAAAAGTTATAAATTAAAGAAAAAAATTAGGTGTGCAGTGGCTAATTGTGCTAGTGTTAGTGCCAAAGGATCTGGGTGCGGTTTTTTACTTTTCCGGCCGACATTGAGTTGGTGGAAAAGTGGATCCAGTTCTGCCGGAGACCAACGGATTTCAACGCCCGAACCAGCGTCATCTGTGTAAAACACTTCACCACTGATGACTTCGAGAACGAGCTTCAATATAAAATGGGTAAGTTATACTATTTAATTCGCCAATAAACGCTTATTGTATTTCGTGAGGATGGTGTGACTCAGGAGTAAATTTCACGAAAGGTAGCCGCCCTCATCGTAAATGTGAAACGCCCGGAAGCTTATATTTTTCACTTTTCATTAATACTGCATTTTATTAAAAGAAATGTTTTAAATTGTGTTAGGCTACGCTAAAAAGCGTAACCTAAACGGGGCGTTGTGCCGAAAATTTTCAAGCCTGCTGCGGAAATACCAGATCCTGACAAGGAAGCCCAGCAGCAAGTGTACAAAACCATTGTAAGCGATCTACTGGAGCAGTCCACTTCCAAATGCATTACAAGTTTATATAGTTGAAGTTCTCCTAGTTATAAAAAAGTACATTTCAGAAGCCGAAGGTCTTACTGCGCGGACGAGGAGAACTGTGGCATATTGCCAGATGCGTTGACGCCTCTGTGTTCCCCACATCGTGCCACAACACCTAGCAAGGTGTTTTACTATGACAGCACGCCTAAGGAGGTTGAGGATCTGCAAGAAAAATTGTAAGTTCAAAGTTTAATTAAATCTACATACATACATTTATATATATCTATACAAACCATATTAAAATTTTGTTGTTTATATATATTTATGTAGACGAGTTTCATTACGCGAAATCGCTTTTCTCAAATAGGGCATTCGCACGAGGCGATTTTACAGGCAACAAAAGTTTAATACGTAGTTGAATGAGAAGTTGAAAGTGAAAAAGTTGCCATCCCTATTCAGACGAGGCGATTTTGGATTCAACACGAATCGTTATTTACATTATTGAAAATGAATTTAAATCGCAAAATTTTATCAATTGGCGTAAATTTGGTAAGCCAAGCGTTGGTAGAAGTGCTTTTAGCGAAGCTGAAAGATAAAATAAAGGCCCGTCCACATAAAACTTTGGCGTTGCGTTGGCGTTGGCGTCGCTTCAACAGCTGACTATGAATACATGAATTCAAGTGCAGCCGTCCACATAGCCAAAATTCGGCAACGCTCACGCCAACACAAAGCAAAAAGATGGCCAACTCTCATCTTTTCGCGTGCGTTGCTCGTCAGCTGTTGCAAATAAATAAAATTGTGTGAAATATTTTCCCTTTTTAATCAAGTGCAGGCAAGAAATATCGTTTTTAATGCAATTATTGATATTAAATATTAATTTATCTGTCGTTAGTATGTTAATTTAGTCACCCAAGCATTCGCTGCCAAGCGTTCATTGTAGCAATCATTCTTTTAACGTGCGTTCTGTCAAACCAACGCCAACGCCAAAGCCAACGCGAAAGTCCTATGTGGACCGGCCTTTAGAGTAAAAAAGTAAAAAAGAAAAAATGTATGTATACAGAACAGTGTTGGCATTTTTGGTACAATTGTACTTGTTTGATACAATTTCATTTACAATATACTTTCCTACTACGCAGTACTTTTTAGTAAAATTTTGTAATGAATACTAAAAATATATAGCTCTGAAAATTCACAGTTTGCCTGTTCGTATTTACCTTTGTAAGTTTCGAAAAATGGCTTGAACGAACCAGTATAACATAGCCTAGCCAAATTTTTAAAGAAACTTTTCGATACTAAGTTTTATTAAAACAAAATGTCAAAGTCAGCTTCATATAGAAACAAAGTCTTCGTTAGTTATAAGAAGAGATTTTCTTAAATATAATACCTTTACGGCACTCACATATTGACAAGGTTTTACTATTTATTTTATTATTCTTTAATTTTAATTATCTGGTTAGAAACTATAATGTATTCTTTAAGAAAAACTGTATAAACCCAAGATTAAATCTTTGCGAAACATCCAAAAACCAACATACTGTCGTAAAAATTTCGAGCTTTATTAATATTCTTTAGTTTTTAGCCCATTCAATTTTAGTATAATAAAGTTCAAGTTTAAAGTAGCTGGGACTTACCGTTGAACTTGGCAATTTTGTTTTGTCGACGATGTCAGCCATTTTCTTCCATACGAAGTGTGTTCGACGATTTTTTTATATGGAGAAAACTAGCAACACGTTCATCAAAGAAATCTTAAAAAACTTAGTTATATTAAAATTTAATGGGCTAAAAAACCACACACTCAAAATAAATCTAGGAAATCGAATTAAGTAGATCGAAATTTTTACGAAAGTGTGTTGGTTTTTTTAATGTTGCACA
>NW_023478223.1:0-2635 GCF_013731165.1 Rhagoletis pomonella | reverse complement strand
CCAGGAGCAATATAAGAAATTACATTAAGCTGATATATTGATTTTGTACACTTGGTTTGTTGCTCCGCGGTACTAGTCCACAGATGGTGAGATGTTACACCAAAATGTTGAAGTGCAATGCGTCGCAATAGTCAGCAGTGAAAAAGAGTAGCACCATTGCGAGCAGCTGGCATATATTGAATCACAGCAGCCGCAACATCAGAAAGTAATATCCCCATTGCCTTTTGTTGAAGATCAGCAATCACAATTAGTAGAGCAACAACAGCAACAGCTTCAAACGCACCAATGCGCATTCAACGACACTAGCACAATTGCCGATATCATTGATGCATCTGCATTAGAACCAGTCACTGGAGAAGCTATTTTAAGTGCTGATATTGCATCAACCTGTCAACAACAACCACATAACCAGCAGCAGCAGCGTTCTCAAGATCAAGAACAGCAACCGGAAAGTTTGAGCGGTGCTCAATGCTCCTCTTTGAGCGTAATAGGAGAAGTTCCAGCTGGTAGTAGCGCATTAACAGAACGAAACAAAACATCTCCAACATCACTGCCATTGCTGCTGCAGGAGGAAGAAGACGAAGAAGCGGACACAGGCAACGAGGCTAGAGCATCGAAGTCACCCGCAGCAGTAGCGGCATCACCAGCGACCGCAGCAGTAGCGCTAACATCAACAACAATCATTGTTTTACTGGTGAGCTGCATTGTATAACTTTAGCGCTAGTTTTGTTGAAAATAATTAAATACAGAGTTTAATTGTTATTTATTAAATATTACATATATAATATTTAATTTTTTAATTGTAAACTTCCCTTTTCTGAGGTCTTTTGATATTTGCTCAAATTCAAATAATCAAAATGTTTCGTTCACCACAACATGATACACATACATCTACACGAGATAATTTAAATGAAACTCTTATTGATTTACAAAATAGTACGTTTAATGAACAGTTAACAAATCCGTATGTCGATCGAAATAGTAATGAGATTTGTGCTACATCGGTCAAACTACCACAATTCTGGACAAGTTGTCCGGAAGCGTGGTTTATTCATGCGGAAATGCAGTTTAGTACCAAAAATATTACACAAGAAACAACAAAGTATGAACATACAATTACTGCACTTCCGCAAGAAGTTATAATAACGATTTTAGACTTTATTCAAAATCCGCCCGAAAATAATAAATTTACTGCACTTAAGAAAATTTTAATTGAAAGGCATTCATTAAGTGAGAATGCGAAATTAGACAAAATTTTATCGGATACTGAAATGGGTGATCGTAAGCCCTCAGAATTTTATCGGTCACTTGTACTGCTTTCGGATTCCAATTTTAGTCACGAAATTCTTAAGAAACTTTGGATGAGGAAGTTTACCGAAGAACCTAAGCGTGACTTTAGCTAGTTCTAATTCAAGCAGTATTAGTGAATTGACGAAATTGGCTGATAATGTTTGGGAGGTTATTAGCAAAAGCGAGATAGCTTCAGTTAATGATTTTCAAAATTCAAAAGGTGAAAATGCAGTCATGGCTAATTTGGTTAACACTACTTCTCTTATTTTTAAAAATTTTGAAAAACTTTCTTTGGAATTATGTGAAATGAGGAGGGAAATTAATCAAAATTATTCAAGGTCACGTTCAGTGAATAGGAATCGTTTTAGGAGCCCTTTTAGATATCGATCAAAATCACGCGACAATCCGAATTGGTTATGTAGATATCATTATAAATTTGGAAACAAGGCTAAAAAATGTGAACAACCATGTGCATTTTCGAAAAATAATAGTCCAACAAACTAAAGTCGTCCGTTGTTGCGGCGACAAACAACGGGAATTTGGACATTTCCACACGTCGCCTTTTTATATTTGATAAAACAAACAAACTAAATTTTTTAATTGATAGCGGAGCAGAAATTTCGGTACTTCCAGTTTCTAAATTTTCGAATACTAGGAAATCTTCAGATATAATTTTAACGGCAGCTAACTGCTCAACTATTTTTACATACGGGAAGAAACTTTTGAATATTAATTTGGGTTTAAGGCGTGAGTTCCTTTTTACATTTTTGATTGCTGATATTGCGAAGCCGATTATAGGAGCTGATTTTTTGTGTAAATATGGACTTCTTATTGATATTAAAAAGAAGTATTTAGTAGATCCGTTAACAAATCTATCAGTTAATACAATTTCGTACTTTTGCAATGTCCCTCTTCCAAAAATTTTTTTAGTAGATGATCAATATACAAAATTATTGAAGGAATTTCCTTCCCTTATTTCTGAGTCAGATTACTCAAAACCGGTTAAGCATACAACGGTTCACAGACTTGTCACTGAAGGAAACCTTCCTTTTTCTAAGCCAAGGCGCTTAGATCCTATCAAATTTAAAGTAGCTAAAACTGAATTCGATTTTTTGGTAAAAACAGGGATTTGACCATCAAATTCATCCGTGGCATCTCCACTTCATTTAGTACCAAAGAAAGAAGTTAATGACTGGCGTCCTTGTGGTGATTTTAGAAGACTTTAATGTGACTGTACCGGATCGTTATCCTTTGCCTCATATTCACGATTTTAATATGAACCTTAGGAATAAAAATATATTTTCAAAGTTAGATTTAGTTAGAGCGTATCACCAAATTCCAATGG
>NW_023478222.1:0-2635 GCF_013731165.1 Rhagoletis pomonella | reverse complement strand
GTTAGCAAGCTGTTTATTTTTGCGAATCGTACTGATATTATCAATGTAAGAGAGCTTGTGAGAAAGTTTGCTGCTCTGGACATATTTCAATGAGATTTGGGGCGAACACCCAGATTAACATATACATCCCAATTTTTAATACCCCCAGGGGTAGCATTTTCCCCGAAAATTTGGGAGAAGGAAATTCGAGCTTCGAAAAAGATGTTTGACACTATTTTTACAGCTAAACTACGCCATTTAATATAAAAAATTCTCGGGGAAATTTTTATTCATGTTAGAAGGAAAGGAAAAATAGAGAAAGCTCACAGGGAGTTTCTGTTCAGAATCGGCCTAATAGGATATGCTTTTAAGAGAGTTGCCACCTTTTTTCTAAGTTAAAATCACTGAATTGAAAATGAAAATAAAATATTGCATCAATGTGGGTGTTGAACCAAAGGAGTTCAAAAACGATTTATTTCGAAATTGTTTTTAAAGCGAAGCGCACATTAGCGCGATTCCATCGTTGCGAATACGTTGCGAATTCGGCTGTTAACTTCGAATCCGCAAACGTGCGCACACTTGAGCGATTTTTTCGCGTCGATTCACTCAATTTTCCCTTTATTTCGTGTATTTTCGCACTCGGTGTGCCCAAATCGTACAAAATACTATTATTACGAACGTTTTTATTAGTTTTTGTACATTACACGTTTTTTTTTCTTTGCCTTTATTGCTGTGACACCTTTCTTCTTCTTCTTTGACGTCTTCAAAACGCTGCAAGCCGCGTTTCGAACGCGTCAATAGAGAGGAACATTGAATGTTCGAAAAATTCGCAGCGACGGAATCGTGCAAGTGTGCGCTAGCGCATTAAAATGTATGGGTAGCATTGTTGTAATTTTTGGGCTTGCGGATTCGCAACGACAGAATCGCGCCAATGTGCGCTTCGCTTAAAGCGGGTTGCCGCCTTTTAGAAAAATGAATGCTGAATTAATTAACAAGTTGAATCTGATAACGTATTTTCTAAATATTCTTGAAGTGGGTTGCCAGCTGTTTAGAAAAATCAATTTAATTAACAACTTAAATTAATTATTTAAATATACATAGGCGCCAAATGAGAGATTTAAGCATATGTTGCCTTTCCTATATGTATGTACGCTTTTGTTTCGCTTATTACATCGAAATAGGGTTGTAAATCACAATGAGACTACCGATGTTTGAAGAATCGATGTTTCCAAAAACTACATCGATGGCAGTTTGATGTATCGAATTAAAACATCGATGTTTAACCGATGTTTTTAGTAAAGCTTGCATACAATTTTAAATTAGATTTACAATGAACTAAATTTTTATAAAAAAATAACAAAAATTAAATTCGAAAAAAAATTATTGTTAAAACTTGCCAGTATGCCGTGGGTTTTTATTTTGAAACGAGGTGTAGTATTAACGTGATGTATTAAAATTTTAGTTTAGTACTACATACGAGTTGTTTTTACGGTACGCCGGCTTTTTATCCGGCGGCGAGTTCGTCGGCGAATCGATACGAGGTCATTTGGCAAGTTGGGTGATGGCGCTAAGCAATTTTAAAATTTCACTACTTTCAAAGCAATTAAACTACTTCTTACTTATAATTTATTACTTGGAATTTACGAATCAATTAAGGGAAAGTACTTGTGCATGATTCCATGAAAGTACATACTTATTTATCAAATGCTTGCTCAAAATTGTAAAGCGTACATAAATTGAAATGGTTAAAAATTAGGAAAGAAACACCTTGGATGTGTTTCAAAACATCGATGTTTTGACTTAACATCGGATTCATAAAAACATCGAAAAACATCGTCGGAGTGGCTTCGACACAGCGCGCAGATCAAGACGAATGCGCTGGACTGATGCTTTTTTGATCAGTGATTCCGTGTCTGCCGGCTGGCCAATTTTCAACCGATGGGTCATGCGGCTCTGTTCACACTCTCATTTCTTTCGTTGAACATATCAAGCAACAACAAATTTGACCAATCTAGCCCGTTGACCGTCTGTATAACATCGCCCTACGCGAAAGGGGATTTTCTCGCGAAAAAACAGTGGCCAGCGTAGCCGGAGTTGGTTTGTTGAGGGTTATTTTTCTGAAGCGCGGCAGAAAGCCGCTTAGGTGAAAGAGAATAATACGTGAAATTACTGCGCTTTAATACACTTAAAACAAGCCAAAGCGAAAACTGCGATTTTTCACCATTTTATATAAGGACTCACTGGGAACAATGGTGGTCAGGAGTTGCATTTTTGTAAATGCGGGTTCATACCCTCTAAACAAGTTTAAATTTTTTTTTACATAGATGTCAAAAACAAAGTTTAGAAAGCTTAATTTTAAAAATATTTTTGAAGAGGGTTGCCACCTTTTTAGAAATTCAAAATCAATTTAACTAACAAGTGAAATATTCTTTTTATATAAGTGTCAAACGAAAGGTTTAGGTAAGCTTTATTTCCAAAAATATTTTAGAACAATATTAGTAGCTTCTTCCTAGTTTGTTAATTGAAACTTTTCTAAATGCAGAGGTGTCAAGCAAAGAGTGGCTGCCATCAGTTAAGAAATACAGAACAAATTTGATTAACAGATTACCTACATATTCGGGGTATCAAAAGAAAGATTTAAAAAAGCTTTATTTCG
>NW_023478221.1:0-2635 GCF_013731165.1 Rhagoletis pomonella | reverse complement strand
GCTTATTCTAGACGCCCGAGTTGTTGCTACATTTTTTGGGGCTTTGCGTTGGAAAATCATCGCCAAGGCAGCACACTTTCAATTTCGTTGTGAACGCGTGCGGTGTACGAGAGCGCTGGGCTACAGTGTTGGCAAAGTATTTGTGTGCGGGATGAAATATACATATAATACGATTATTATATACATATAAACGTATAGCAAAAGAAAATGCAGAATATTTACAAATATACAAACAATCCTAAGTGAAAATTTGTGCAAAGTTTAAATTTTTTGTGTAAAATTTTTTTGCAATAATAATCACTTAAATATATTCTAATACACTACGTTTACATAGAACGTGTCTAAGCGGCGTGAGCGCGTATTTGCAACAACAAACACGTACGCGTTTACAACGAGAAAATATATTTCTATAAAATATCCGTCTCAAATTACCACCGGCCAGTGTTCTTTAAAGGCATATTTGTATATACAAATACATACATATATATACGCGTTTACTCAAGAATCTGTTTATGAAATCGATAAACTGTTTAATACTATATATGTATTAAAGATATTGCACACGCGTTTGCATAATAATTCCAACTTTCCTGTAAGCTTTTGTTAAAAGTTGGAAAGGTGTTTTCTTTTATTTAAGTGCGAATTTTTAGTGCCCATTCTTTTTGCCTAGTGAAAAATCGTATTTTCTTGCTAAATTCAACTTTTCTTTGCGCGCAAAAAAGGAAATAGTAGTAAAGCCTCAAAATGCATTCCACGGCATGCAGTGCCTCAGCTTTGAATTCAACGAACTCCACAAACGTTACGCTGAATTCGTAAGTTGTCATAATAATATTTTATTACCTTAGATCTCTTAAAGATGTACATATACATAAATAGTAAATTTAAATGAATGTGAGACTGCATAATTGTATGTAATTAAATTCAACTATGCAAAAATGAGTGTCAAAAAAGCCTATATAAAAAGATTATACGATTGCAGCACGGCAAACTACAGTGCCGGCCGCTAGAATAGGTCACTTTTTGATCCACAGTATTGGTAATTTTGCTAATGTTTGTTTGATATACACTAATTTTTATAAAATTGTAGCAAGTCCTATTTAAAGCCGATTTTCAATATTTACACAAAATTTGTAATAATTCAAAATTTCGAACTTTTTAGAGCCACTTAAAGCAGATTCTCAATCTTTGTACAAAATTTGTAGTAGTTTATTCAGAATTTTGAACTTTTTATAACTTTCTTGAGTATGAAATTTTATAGCCCTTTAAATTTTAGTATTATTTAAAAGAACGGAGCCCTTTATTTTTACGTATACAGTGCCTGTCATTTGAATAGCCCCCCCTTTTTGATCTCCAGTATTAGTAATTCTCTTATTGTTTGTTTAATATTCACAAATTGTTTATAAAAATATAGCATATTCTATAATAAAAGTGATTTAAATCCGATTTTAAAATTTTATACCCAATTTATATTAGCTCAAAAAAAAATTTAGTATGAAGTTTTGTAGCCAAAAATTTTTGCAGGGTGTATGAAATTTTCTGCCATATTCAAAAATTAGGTGAACATACTTTTTTTATGGAAGAAAATTCGTAACTGTCCTCGCCACCACAATCGTTGTATTTTTTTACGCTTTCCATTTTCTGCGGTAACCGTCAGCTCGTGTTATGCTTTCCAAAATCATATTGAAGAAGTGGCACAAAATTGAACGTCCATCCCAATTTGGACGGAGATAAAACTAGTGCTCAACGTACTTTTTTTTGTAGACATCCCAAATTAAGGCGTGGTCTCTAAGCGGCGGCTTATCTTCGTACTATATAAGGTGGCTTCAAAGTCGACGAAGAGATGGTGTGTATTGATTAACTTGCCTAAGGTTTTTCGAAGATTTGATGATTAATAGCTGGTACATAGTACTCGTGTGCTGTATCAGCTCTTCGTCACCGGCTTTGAATAGCTCAGCTGGTATTCCAGCGGCCTCCGGGACATAAGTATCGTTCCTATATATTGGTCCAGGTTCTTCATCATCGAACGCGCCACCTGTGCCATCTTTCAAAAGTGTCAAGAAGTTTTCTCCACATATTTCAAGTACGTCTGCTACCAGATTTCCATCTTCTTTTTCTTTAGCAGAAACAGTCCAGATCTTTAAACCGCGTTAAGATTTCTGTGAGTTTCTCCTAGTTTGGTTTTTTTGTCTGTATTTCCTGAACTCTATAATTTTATTTCTCTCAGTGTAGCTTAGTTCGGATTATTTCTTTCAGCCATCACTGATGATGTAATTCACACCTAAGTGGCTATATCGGCACAGATTGCGGGTGGGTGTTAAAAGTTTCCAGCTGTCATGTACTTTATTTGAATTTGAATAATGATGACCAAAGTAAGTAAGTATACAAAAGCAGATGCATAAAAGTACACTCCAGCGCAAATCAGTAGCCCGTTATGCGAAATGGTAGACTCACACCTATATGTATGTATGTATGTGTGTACGTAGAATATCCGAAGTGGGCTCTTTTGAGAATACATAGTTTGCATTTAAAGGTTATATGCTGGCATTAAGAAAACTAGCTAATTCGGGTATCTAAACTTTTTTATAAAAAATTTAAAATTTTTTTAAGCTGCTTGCTTATCTCGTATTTTTTTTTT
>NW_023478220.1:0-2635 GCF_013731165.1 Rhagoletis pomonella | reverse complement strand
CTCTTCAACTTTCATCCAAATCCATAGAGGTCGCGCATAGAGGTGGCCGCGGTGACATGAAATATGAAAATATGCTTCTGTCGAAAGCATTGCGATTAATTCACAAGGAGTGTTCACAAAGCACAAAGTGCGGCGTCGTGCGATGGAGAGTGATTAGTACAAGAATACTTTGTACACTTTAAACTAATAGCAAGACAAATTTCGGCTGCGTCCATGTCGTCAATCCGCCATATACTGAACGCTTCACACTGGCAGATCGCTATAAAAGTTGCCGGAAAAGGTAGTAAACCTACCTAGATTTTGCTAAAATTAGCTATGACTCAAATACTTTCACTAAGAAAGGAACAAGTATAAAAGCTGGAGAAAATTGGCAAACTGTAACGCCCCCCTATACTTGGGGCGGATATGGTAAATGTTATCCATTCCAATGAAATTCGGTTTGTAACTTGTATTAAGCTAGGAAGACATACTCACATCTGAAATATACGGCCCTATGCTAAATGTCGTCATCGTCATCGTCGACGATCATCAACGTATCAGTAAAATGGCTGATGCCAACAGTCAACATTCAGCATAGGACCGATAGTAAAAATCGGTCAACTGCCATGCCCACTAGCTATCCGAATTGTGTATTCTAACTGGCAAAAAGTAGTATATATTTAGGATTATCTAATAAAACCAAATTTCAATGAGATCGGATTAAATTTAATGTGTCCACCCACAAGAGTGGTGGGCGTGGCAATTATCCCATCTTTACCAAATTTCATAATTCCCTATACCTTTATATGCGCTTTTAAAGTCTGGGTTGCATGCCACCTTACGTACGTCCACGTTTCGTTACGTTTCTTCTCCATACCTACATGTACATATGTATAACCAAATAAGTTTTGCTTGTATGTGCATCTTATTAAAATATATGCATACTAAAGGGTTGCAGGAATCAGCTCATGTTCTGAATGTACCGCGGAATTCATAAATTCATCTCATAACTAGAGTCTAGCGCCGATGCTAAGCTGAAACTAGTTGAATGAAGATACTAAGAGGACATACGAATTCTTGTCTTTCACTAGCGGGTAAACTCGTTCATTCATACCATAAACAAGCGAAACTCACATTCACACCACCAACCAGTTGAGTGATTCAAACTCATTTTTATGTGAATTCATTATTTTTCGAATTCTATTAAGGGGATTGGTGCACCTATGGTTTTCAGCTAAGCAAGCAAATAAAGAAGAGAATAAACGGAAGGGTTTTCCCCACCAACATGTTTGCCTGCATAGTACCGACCGTAGATGCTTGGTCGATATATGTTAGTAAATATTTGAATTTGTCATTTGGTTTGTGAGTATGGCGATAAAACGAAGTAGAATTATTCGGCAGCTATTTATTTTAATATGGGGAACATGGCAGACATTTTGCGTAATTGGCAAATTGTTGCTCTCATAAAGCAGCTGCACTGTCAGGTGCGGCGTTTATACCTTTGATAATACTACTTTATATGAGGCATTTCATGTCACCGCGGCCACCTCTGTGTGCGACCTCTATAGATTTGGATGAAAGTTGAAGAGATTGAAGGTCTAGGTGACATGAAGCAATATTAAACGCTTTTATTACTATAAGAACTAAAAAGAAAAACAATATTTATTGATTTAAAGATTCGTTAAATAAGGATATGAGGTTCCCTAACTTGAAGTTATTTAAACTTTTAAACTAGCTTAAAATAAGATAAAAGTAATTGGCACGTAGCCATAGTCGAAATAAAGTACACTGAAAAGTTAGTTGCAGTTATTTTTACAGGCAACCCATTGGTAGAGGGGTTCGGGTGTACGAATTTGTTGTAACATCAGGAGTTGAATACTTGCTCTAGCTGCCAGTCTCTTAAAATGTCCTCCAATCACGTCGTAAGCAGATTTCCCATGCGAACTTGCAAGAAAGTTCAATTCTGCCATTTCCTTGAAGGGATTTTCATGATTTCAGACCTTTAGTAAAGTTAATACGATTTATTCATATTGTTTTTGTTATTTACACACCTTTCCTCTTTCAAAAATATACAATTTCATTAATATAATAAATGCACAATTAAAAATTAAAGCCCATAATAAGCCGGAAGAAATACATTTTGTTTCACTAAGCTGCGTTAAAAGGTTTCCAAGATACGGCACTTTAAAGAAAGGTATTTATGACGTTTTCTTAAGGTTCAAGTCCCGTGTAAATAGGCAACCCTACGTCATATCGGCAAAATATGCTGTACTTAAAGTGTGTTTGCATTGTTCAACTTTGCGTTCAACATTTGCGTTCAACTCAGCGCAGGGTTGCACGAAAAAAAAGTTGAATGGCTAAAAATATCAAAATATGAAGAAATATCAAAATATTCGCCATAAAAAGGTGTTTGCATTGTTCAACTTTGCATTCAACTTTTGGTTGAATGGCCTTTCAACTAATCGCTTTCAACAAAGTTGGTCGCCAGCCAACATTTAGCCATTCAACTTTTTTTTCGTGCAACCCTGCGTTGAGTTGAACGCAGTTGTTGAACGCAAAGTTGAATAATACAAACACTGCTTTATATTCATGTCACCTAGACCTTCAATCTCTTCAACTTTCATCCAAATCCATAGAGGTCGCGCATAGAGGTGGC
>NW_023478219.1:0-2635 GCF_013731165.1 Rhagoletis pomonella | reverse complement strand
TATGTTAGCTGTTAGACACACACACACAACATCCCTACTACATATATACCCAAGTTTAATAGCCCAATTCTGTATCGGTGACAAAATTTTTTTTACTGACAAATTTAAACTTTTTCATATATTTTTGTCATTATATTTGTCACTGATACACAATAGAGCCGTAAAAATTTGTAGAAAACTATAAAAAATGCAACAAATTTTTATCCAAATTTACAGTTTTATAGCCCATTCAATTTTAGTCTAATAATGTTCAAGTTTCAAGTGGCTAAAAATTACCGTTAATTTTTTTGGAATTTTTTTTCGCCGGAGGTTTTGCGGGTTTCTTCCATATAATAAGCCAATTGTAAAACCAAATATTCTTAAAGCACCCTGCAGAAAAAAAAATATCAATTGACTAAAATAACCAACTTATACGATAATACGATAAATAACTAACTTCTAATTAGCTATGACAAAACTAACTTTAAATGAGTTGTTGCAGGAGTCGTGCAGACGGAGTTTGCTTTCTTTACAAGTTTCCATTTAAATATCCTCCTACAAAAAATACTTTCAATACACTTTTTCTGCACTTCGCAGATTCTTTTTCGAATTCAGGACAAATCGAAATTTTACATTAATATTTTGATGTTATGTCTGATAGAATTCAAATGTAGGACCACCTACAAAGAACATGTAACCAAATAAGCAAATATGTAATGTTAAATAAAATGAATAAAAAAATGTAATAGAATGTATCACTATTTTGCGGTCATCGCCCTTCAAATTTAGTTAGTTACGGCCAAAGGAAATAGTTAACAAATAGTTGCCACTAGTCGACTGCTAGTTAGTTAATAGTTAGCTGCAGGGAAGCTTTCTAAATATGAACGAAATTGGACCATAAATACTGGTTTACCAAATATATAGACTCGTGCGCCACCTATCGGCAAAGTTTTTAGTGGAGTTATTCCTTTCATGCCGGTAATATACACTCTAAATATGAACCAACTCGGACTATAAATACGCGATTTTCAAATATCCCGACTTCTGCGCCACCTATCGGATTAACTCATTTTTCGTATTGCATTGTCAACTGGTTTTGAGCACGGTGGCCAACTTTTGCATTCTTGAAAGCTGGACACCAATTTCAATGCTGTATTTTTGAAAATTTTCTATTTAAAACAAGAAAACAATATAAAATTTCATAGATAAAAATTTTCATAATACAAAATTTCAATGTTAATACTTTTAAATAATTTAAAACATAAATTAAAGTTGAAATAAAAATCACGCCAAATTATACATTTTTATGTACATATGTATTTGGCACGGGGAATTTTTCACAATGTACATATATAACTTTTTTACTTAAAATTTTCCGCTAATTTTTTATAAAAACATAGTTCATACTACTACAAAAACATACAAATTTATCTAAATTTCGTGCAAAACTCAGGAAAATTCTATAAATTTGCTTACAAATTGACATTGTTCTATAACCAGTTCTATGCCAGTTTGAAGTTGTTAAAATCGCGTTGATTTTTGGCAGTTTAAAGCCATGTCTTGAATTCTTTGTTTAAAATCCATTCGTCACTAAAATGTTTGACTTTATTGTCGGTTAAATAGCATATGTAAAATGTATGTACATATCGTCGTTTAAAGTACAAAACCACGTATCAACAAAATGCAAAACCGCGTATGTGAGGTTGCATTAATTATTTTCTAGAGAGTAAAAACACTCATATTTCAAAATGGTTCTCTTTTTTATAAAGCAATCGCATTTCTGGCTAGTATATTTCAGGACGAAAGGATAAGGATTGAGCCTATGATAATGACTGTAAGTGACCTTAGGGTCAAGGTGCAGGGATATTTTCAGGAACTGTAGTCAAAAGTTCAAGCCTTAATTTGAGCCATAGTATACGGCTCTATCACCTTTTGTTTAATTGCGGTGGGTATTCAAACTTCGCACAAAATCAGGTTTTGCTGTTCAATAAATGACTATAAGTGACCATCTAGTCAAGGTGCAGGGATGGTCAGGGATAGTAGTCGAGACTTCTAGCTTTTATTTAAGCCTAATGTCACCTTTTGTTTCATTGCTAGAGCTTCTAATATATTGCAAAAAGCGCGATTTTTTACACTTTGACCTCGGATTCGTAATCAGCATAAAAAAGTCTATCAAAAACAGCTTTAACATTCGATGCACCAAATTGTTTTCCATTTTTGTTCCCTTGTGCAATAGATTTACTGCGGAGAGGCGGGACCGCAGGAAAAGTGGCAAAAATTGTGGAGTTTGCATAATGAAAATGTTAAGACTGAGAAAAAATATAGCCTAAAGTGTTCCCAAAGACAAAGGCCGTCTGTCAAAAAATATTACGGTCCGATATCTTGTGAACTTAGTAGCAAGTAGCGATGCAGCCACTATTACAGAAGCTCTTAAGGTATTAAACTCTAATGCAAATCAGTAGACAGCGAGGCGAAGAATAGCCAAATTGAGCGCAAAGTCATCATAAAAGAAGAAAAAAGCAAATTTGATCAAAATACATATGGGACTGTGGCAGCATTTTTCTGTATCGCACGAAAACCGGACCATTGCCTATTGGGATATGTTAGGTTGACACATCTGGTTTATCTTGTAAGCGGTGTTTAAACAACGATCTCG
>NW_023478218.1:0-2635 GCF_013731165.1 Rhagoletis pomonella | reverse complement strand
GTTTTACACATACTCGGCAAATCGTGCTACAGTATATTTTGCTTAGCTGCACATCCTTCTTTGCACGAAAAACTTGTGCACTTAACCGAAAAAGGCACTTAAGCGAATTTTCTTTACTACTTCAATGAGGAAGGTATCCAAGTCCCTATGAAAGCAAATAATGGAGAAGCACTTACCACGTAGAAATTACTGCAAGCGAAATTTTTACCGAATAGTATCTATATAACTGCATAAATTTATAGCCATTTTCGTTGTTCTGCTAGATGAACAAAATAAATAAAAAGTTGTAAAATTAAGTAATTTTAGGGCCAGCGCAGGTATGCTTAATGAATCTATCGGAGCAGTTTCCTTATAAATGTTAAAAATAATCCCCCTGAGAATAGGCTACAATTTTAGGAGTTTCCACCTGTAAGAAAAGTTTAATTATATTGATTCGCAGAAATGACTGAACTGATTTGCATGAAAGTTTGCACGCAGATAGCTTATGACCTAGATTGGAAAAGAGGCTACTTTTTTAAGAACTGTCACCGGTTTAAAAATGAAATTTTGCTCACAGATTGTTTATGACCTGGATTGAAAAATAGGCTACCTCCTTAACCGGTTTCCCAATCAGAACGAAATTTGGTACACTTACTACGGATTTCACAAGGATGGTCTTAGACTGAAAGTAATTCCGATAACTCAAGGCCCCTCCCACATATCTCTGGAAGTATATGTGGGAGAGAACTGGAACTTGGTATAGAGATATGTATGTGAAATCAATGTTGGCATTAATCAATTGATTTTTTAATTAATTAGTTAATTCGATTAAATTCAATCCAATTACAGTTAATCATGATTAATTTTAATCTGACTAAACAGTTATTTGTAAATTTTTAATCATTAACACTTAATTTGATCAAGTAGGTTTGGTGATTAATTAATTTTCGTAAGCACACAAAACAAGTTAAACTGGCATGGCTAAGTCGGGTTTCCTCATCAGTCTGAGAAATTTGGTGTGCATTTTCATCAAGATCTATACCAACAAACGTTTTACAAACTAGATTTGTAAAAGTTCCCAGATTATGTACAGTGAAACCCGCTTAAGTACCCCTCGCTTAAGTACCTAACCCGCTTAAGTAACCAACATTTTTGGGCGATGTGAATTTTTGAATGTAATCTGAAGAAAATCCCTCTCTTAAGTACCTCCCTGCTTATTTACCCAACCCTCATAAGTACCTAAATTTTTCTCACCCCATTTACCATTTTACCTATAATTTTCCCCTTTTAAGAGCTCTTTTAAAATTCCTTAAAATATTTACGTATTTTGAATCTCAGTGGCAGCATTACACACCTTCGGCAAAACAAATTGTAAAAAAATGAACTGTAATTTTTAGCCACTTGAAACTTGCACATTATTACACTAAAATTGAATGGGCTATAAAACTGTGTACTCAAAAAACACATCTGAGAAAAAAATTTAAAATTTTGTTGTTTTTTTTAAGTGTTCTATAAAATTTTAAGCTTAGGTTTACATGGTATTTATTAGGGAATGAACTGTGTTTTAATTGAAAAGTCTTAATTAAATACGTAAACTTCATTAAATGTTTATGTTTTATTCAAGGATTTACATATTTATGTAAGTTAACAAAAAGATGTAACTACATCAATAATTATGTTCGCTTAAGTACCCGCAACGAGCTACTTAAGCGGGTTAATTTAAGTACCCAACCCGCCTAAGTACCTCAAAAAGCTGACATTTTTCGTGAGGTACTTAAGCGGGTTTTACTGTATTACTAATAACAATAATTATATTTTTTTTTTATATTATGTGCTTTTCATAAGCGTAAAACAAAAAATAATTACTATAACTGGTGTTTGGTTTCAAATTCGGACAAACTAGTCAACTTAATCAGATTTTATTTTTAATTGTATTAACGATTAATGTTTAAACAATTAATCGTAATCGCAGCCAGCGATTAACGATTAAAAAATGTTTATCAATAATCGTGCAGTTGATTACGACTAATTAATTTTAATCGTCAAACGCGATTAACATTTTAATCTTTAATTTTTAATCGTTAATCAGCTTAACATTTTGCCAACACTGTGTGAAATCATATTCATATTCTCGGAGAAAAATGGACGTTTTAGGACGAGGCGTAGCACCTCCCATACTGACTGAAAGTTTCATATTGCATATCTCTTTAAATGTTTGGGGTAAAGTACTAAAACTTGGTATGGAAATACACATGTATGTATGTATGTGAAGCTAATACCATACTCATGGAGAAATATGAGAGTTATTAGAAAAGGTGATGTGGCAACTCCATTGCGAATGTGGAATTTTAGACATCCGCGGATGCGGATGTTTAAAAGCTAACATCCGCGGATGCGAATGCGAATGCGGATGTCAAATATTTTTAATTAATAATTTTGGTGAGTACATTAGGGCATTTAGGTAATTAGAAATGCAAAAGTTATTAATTTTTAATAATGTTTTTTACTTAGTAGAAAGAGTAATTTTGCTGCCTTTTCGGGTTACGGCCTGTTTCCTAACGGATCGTAAATCAAACTGAGGCGACAAACTTGAAAAACTTGAAACTTGCCAAAATTGTAGATTCTTTTCGATTGACGCTGCACCAGTTGAGAGGAC
>NW_023478217.1:0-2635 GCF_013731165.1 Rhagoletis pomonella | reverse complement strand
ACAGTATATTTTGCTTAGGTGCACATCCTTCTTTGCACGAAAAACTTGTGCACGTAACCGAAAAAGGCACTTAAGCGAATTTTCTTTACTACTTCAATGAGGAAGGTATCCGAATCCCTATGAAACCAAATATTGGCGGAGCACTTACCATGTAGACATTACTGCAAGCGAAATTTTTACCGAATGTTATCTAATTATCTATATAACTACATAAATTGATAGCCATTTTCGTTGTTCTGCGAGATGAGCAAAATATATAAAAGGTTGTAAAAGTAGGTAATTGTAGGGCCAGTGCAGGTAAACGTAATACTTTCATTGATAATTGATACTAGTCGCACAATTTTTAAGGCAGGTATCGCCAATGTGCAGGTATGTTGAATGCATCTATCGGAGTAGTTTCCTTATAAATGTTAAAAATAATGCTTTTGATGCGCATTTTGGGATAGGTATCTTAAATGTGCACTTAAGCATAGAGGCAGCAAAGCAAAATATACTGTATTTAAAGGTAGTTTCACTTTTTCTTCGTAGCCGTCATTGCTCCCATTTGACGTAAACTGTGCGTTTGGCATTTTCCTTTGAAATCGAGCTACCATATTCTTTGACAAAAGTAAAAAAGTGATTGATTACTTAACGAAAAAAAAATATATAATTATTTAAAACAAATTAAAACTTTTAGCGATAGTGAATATAAAACGGAAGGTAAGTAAAATATTACATTGTATTCACATAAAATATGCATTTACTCTTGTTAATTATTATATCGTTTTTTAGTAAGATGAGCTGCATATTTAGGAGCTGAAAAAATAACAGAAGAAATTGCGAAAAAACCTACTTAAAGTTCTTTCTAGCCGTGGGTAACACAGTGCGGCGCCGCGCCATTGCGCTGATACCGAGAGCTGAGTTACTGGCGCCGATACCGATTTTCACAACTCTGTGACGCAATGGCGCCAGCAACACCGGAACACTAACAACACCGGGCGGCGCAAAGAACCAGCAAAGAACACACAAAAGCGAAGTGTCACTTGTAAAATGTGCAGCACAAGGCGAATTTTTACAAGGTGTTGTTGCTAAAATTAGCCGCGGTCCTTCTGAATGTGAAAATTATATCTTTGTTGTATTTTTGGGTTTTGAACTTGGCTTGTTTTTGTCCAACCGATACCACCTTGTATTAATTCACCTTAGTTCCACACCGGAACACTGACAACGACGGGTGTCGCAAAGAACCAGCAAAGAACACCCGAAACAGAAATGTCTCTTGTAAAATGTGCAGCACAGCTAGAATTCGTCGCGGTCCTTCTGAATGTGCAAATGATGGGTTTGTTGTATTTTTGGGTTGTGAACTTGGGTATACTTGAGTTTTTCTCAACCGATATCTCGTTGTATTAATTCACTTTGGTGAAGCGTGCAGCAATAAAGGAAATGAGCTTTAGCCTGAAGAGGCGCAATTGCGCCAACACACTGTGCTGATTCCGACAGTGGCGCTGGAGTTGGTGTGTCAGCGCCAAAAAATTTGCGCGGTTACCCAGGCCTAGTTCTTTCGACTCCCGGCGGTACCATATATACGGGAAAAGTGGATATCCGCGAGCATGGTAACTGAAAATGCGTTACCAAAAGTATCGTTTGTTTGTTGCGAGCACTTTTCCGCGAAATATTTCAACCGGAGAAACGGATGCGCCCAATTAGAGCGCTAATCTCCGAAACCGCTTAACCGATTTCAATGAAATTTTGTGTGTGTGTATTGTTGGTTCCAGCTTAAAAGATACGATAGTTGTGAACCCGAGAAAAAATGTTTTTTTTTTTTCATCGAAATTTTTTCTATGCTCGCATCGTGCTTATTCTAAATATAAAAATCTCGTGTCTCGTGTTTATGCACCAGTCCGCGGTTTCCCTGCAGGGTATTGTTACGCTCTATCGTTTAGTAGTGCTGCAAAACCATTGCATTTTCATTCCAAGGTAATTACGTGCATTTTGATGCCTTAACTGTTTTTTTTCGACAAATAGTTTATTAACTGCAAACAATTGAAAAAAGATACTTCCCTGTGAGTTCAAAATTTCGGGAATTTTTTTCGACATTTTCCAATATCATGACGAAATAAAATAAAAGGTGTCTTTTTTTCGATAAAGAATGTAAAAAAATAAATTTCACTTAAACAAAAAATATTGAAGTGTAAATATTGTATGGAATGACCCATACGCTACGTTCGTAGCTATTCGGATTCAGTTATAGCATTTTTGTAGATTTCATGAAAAATTAGACTGCGATGGATTCTGTGATAGTCCTGGTAAGTATTAGGAAGTTCAAAATAAAACAAAGTTTAAGAAAGTTCAAACCAAAACAGTGTATTGATTTAGTTTTCTTAAACTAATAAAAAAGTTTCGCGACAACAGTTTGCTTTCAAAAAACCATCGATGGTGGCTAAAGCATTGGCCCCATCGATAACATCGATGGTCCCATCGATGGTTTTGCAGCACTTTGTTTTAGGAAAGAACATAGTGACGCGACAAAGAGAGCGACAAGACATTTTCGGATAATAGCGAAAAAAGAGACAAGAAAACGTGAAAACATAGTGAAGCAACATGATACAAATACAGTATATTTTGCTTAGGTGCACATCCTTCTTTGCACGAAAAACTT
>NW_023478216.1:0-2635 GCF_013731165.1 Rhagoletis pomonella | reverse complement strand
TTGCAGTATCTAAGTAAGTGTATTTCCTGGCATTTAATATATCCAACACGAAGTGGCTTCCCGCTAACCACGGACGGCAGCATTGGCGGCAAATCGGGCTAGGTTAAGCATATTTATGTACATACACTTGGCCATTTAAAAAAAACACAAACAATATATGAATGAATGAGTTCTCGGTTCAGCATATTTACCTACACACTTGTAAATATGTATGGGCTTACATATCGCTCATTTGCTGCAAGAGTGTCATAACCCAAAAATGAAATTAGTTAAGGGCCGGTTGTTCAATGTCTGGTTATCACTACTTGCCGGTTAAACATCATTATTGACGATTTCGACATCATGCATATAACATGTGATCGATAAAGCAGTCGTTGTATCTAACCGGAGCTTCTACCTCCGATTTTTGCTAATCAGACATTGAACAACCGGCCCTAAGTATGCAAAAATGACCGCCCCTCTTCTTCTATGTTAGTAAGTAGCACATTAGGATGATTCACGAAGAGAAGTTGCTGTTTCTCCAAGTCAATCATGGCACTGGGTATGTGATTTTATTGAAGGAAGTAAGTGAGTTATTGGCATATTGCTGATTCCCGGGCTATTTATATATATGTATGTAGCTACAGCAACAAACTACATATGTATATTAAAATTGACGAATATTTTACCAGATAACTAATTAACCAGGAGGATATGAATACACTATGTAGAAAACTGCCCTACATTTTATTTAATAGCGGATGTAACTTAATTAAATAGCGATATGGTAATTTTTTGTTATCGGCGAATTAAGTGACAAAGATTTCTTAATCACCGTGATTTGCTCGAGCTATTGCGATTGCGATTGCGTTTCATTACACCATACGACAGTAAATTAAACACACAAAAATCAATATATGGACCAAATATAGTAAAACTGCTTTTTTAGTATTTCTGTGTAGTGTAAGGATTCAGATTCAGTGCAATGTGGAATAACAAAATTGGTATCAAATTTAAGGAAAAAAAGCTGTAGAACTAAAAAAATGGTGAAAAAGGACGAATAATAGTTAAAAGTGTCCTTTTAAAATTTTATTTTTGAATATCTTTGGAAATTTACAACACATATATAAGCACACGACTACATACTCGAACTTCGTCCTTTCAACTTAAATAGCTTAAAAAAATTAAAATTATTAAAAGGCATTTTCCATAGCTCTTGCCCTTATGTGCCAAAAATATTTATTTATTTTAAATTAACGACTTTTCTCTTTCATTTGGTGCCCACATTGTACTGAATTTTGTAATACATTTTTCGTCATTTAACGTCAGGGAGAAAAACTAGAAGAGTGGTGTTATCATATTTAACCATTGGTTTTGTTAGTGTATCTATTTTTTTGTCGCTTGGTGTTATTTTGAAAAAAAAAAATCATAGATACATATGTACATTAGACTGCATCACCAAAAAAACAGTTGCGGTTTTTCCGCCGGGATTACAAAATTTATTATATTTTAAGACGTCCACCAAAATATTCCGGAAAAATATTAAGATTTAAGCGAGCTGGACCGATTTGAAAATACCTCCAAAAATGGAGTTTTTTTTATGAATAAAAATAGTTTCTTAAAGAACTTTTTGAAAAAAGTCCCCTCAGATGACAAAACAGATTAGGCTTAAAAAATCTGCATAAAGATATTTAAAATCTTTTCAACGGAATCGTAATAATGAGATTTTTGGTGCTGTTTATTTTACTTTTTTCAATTATTGATTTAAGAAAAACTTAAATATCTGGGCCAAAATTATTCTGATTTATACTTAGGTGCAAAACAAAAGTCATTCGTGCCCCAATTTTTTATTTTTTTCCAAATACCAACACTTCTTCATTCAATTTTTAATGATGTTCGTTCCTCCTACCTTTCTCTTTCATCCTTTGAATGAGCTTATTAGCAAAGAAAAAAAAGGGTAAGAAAATACCTTTCCAATGATACCTCACAAGTCTAAATCGGAAGAGTTTAGGTTCAGTTATTCAAGTTTTTCTTATACCAATCTTTGAAAAAAGTTAAAAAACAGCATAAAAATCTCATTATTACGGTTCCGTTAAATATTTATTTTTATTTTATTTTCAACAATTTTATAATGAGCTCGAGGCCATTTTTCAAATGAAAATTTATTGTGGAAAAGCAACAATAATTTGAAAAAATGGTAGAAGTGATAGCTATTTCGGAAATCACCACATTTCCTCATCAGACTTCTTTCAGTAGGATTCGAACCGACGATCCCACTGACTCAGCCAGTTGCCTATGCACCGTGCTAAGACGCCTTGTAAATTATCGTTTGCTTATTTCCACTATTTTTCATTTTTGTTATGCCAACACAATCAAGCGCAGCTATTCCGCTGCAATTCACTTGATCATGTGGTTGTTGGTTTTGTTGGTTTGTGCTAATAATTCTATTTTTAGAATGCTTAACTTTTAGGTGTGCTCGTCCTTAAGTTATTTGTTTTTTGTTATTTTTTGGCCTTTTAAAGAAGTCTGATGAGGAAATGTGGTGATTTCCGAAATAGCTATCACTTCTACCATTTTTTCAAATTATTGTTGCTTTTCCACAATAAATTTTCATTTGAAAAATGGCCTCGAGCTCATTATAAAATTGTTGAATTTA
>NW_023478215.1:0-2636 GCF_013731165.1 Rhagoletis pomonella | reverse complement strand
AATGAAATATTTCATTATTCCTGAAGAAGGTTTTTCCTTAACAGCGGCCGCAACAAAAAAATGATGTGGCTTTACACAGACCAAGTGAACCACCTACAAGTACATAAACAAGCTAAAGCATTTAATTGAACCGAAATAGGATGTTGGAATAGAACAGCCGTCTGGCGAATACAATGTAAAGTAAAAGTAACAATAATAGGACAAAGGGGCTAAAAACGAAAACTGTAAATACATAAATAAAAATAACACTAAAAAAAAATTATTGCAAAAAGACAAACAGTTGCTTTGCACATAAATATACAAACTTGCTAGCAAGCTGGATCACTTTTCCAAACATAATTTCTTCTTTGTGTCATTGGCATAAGCAACAACAAGAATAAAGTTCGCAATACATATTAACAATATCTACAATTATTATATCCCTGCAGTGAAAAGCCAAACCGGTAAGAAAAAATACTAGTTCATTAACTAGTATGTGCCTACCAGTTCGACAATTTCGAAGAACTTAGGCGATCAGCGACATCTGCCTTCGAATTGCCAAAGCCAAAAATAAAACGCAATTAATTGCTTTTCTTACAAATGTCGGCTGTGGCGTCACGTGAAGACTACTGGTTCTGGTTCTGAAATCGCAGGTTCGAGGCCGCTTGGAGGTGGTTAAGATTTTTAAATTTTAAATAAATGTAAGTAAAAATAACTTATTCAATTTATAAATAAATAACAAATTTGAAAATCTAATTGCATTGCAAAAAAACATTTAGGAAGAAATGCTTGTGCTATAAAAACAAAGAAATTAAACAAAAATATTTTTTTTTTATTAAATTTAAAAATTACAATAAACAGCCTAAACAAAAAAATAAATTTATTAAAAATAAAAATAAAATAAAAAATAGAAAATAAAAAAATTTTCCCTGCGCCAGGATTTGAACCTGGGACCTCAGGCTTACCACGCGAGCGCTTTGCTCTGTCGGCCATTGTGACTGCTGGAGCGTCGCGAGCAAAAAAGCACACTAATGCTTTTCACGGGGCATGAATTGGTAGACTACCTCATCAACTGGTATGATGCTACTAGTATTTATACTAGTAGATGCTGATGCATAGCCTGACAATTGACATCTCGTAGGACATCGCAATGTTAAAAATACCAGTCGCTAACATTGAAAAAGGATAGAACATGAACTAGTTGAGCTGAAACGCAAACTGGTAGAATTCTAGTTCACAACTAGTAGCTTTCCCTGCAGGGATGTAACAATTGAGAAGCAGCGAGGAATTAACAACAGCCGTTTGCAGCCCAATGGCTGGTCGGCTGCAGCCAGCCAGCAGAAGTAGCTTCTGAACATTGGTGAGTGTGTGGAGGAATTTAGAATGACAGTACAGACAATACACGACGAATTGCAGACATTTGGCGAGAACTGGAATATATTAACAAACAAATGTGCATATAATACAAACTACTACAACAACAAACAAAGAACATGTGCAGACATTTGGGTGTAAGAGTGGTGCACTGACGGCCAAGTTACACAAAACTATTTTGCCCAAACGCTAAAAGTACAAGCTTATAAATTATACCATTTTTTTGCTTTACTCAGAAAAGTGCCGCCTCGTATTTATAGGCCATGGACATCACTGGAGCGTCATTTGAAGTCAAGTGCAACCATATTACTTCACAGGCTGTTTTCCACTTGGTTACAAATTGATTTGATTTCAGAATGGCATCCTAAAAAGTTTTAAAAACAGAATAGATCTGGGTCATCGACGAAACCTTACGGCCCCGCAGAAATCTTTAGAAAAGCTTTGACTGGTATATGTACATACATAAATGCTGTTTTAATGCAGGCTTTCCGACTACATATGCAGTTCAAGACGGAGGAGGACTAGCTTAATTTTTTGTGACCAGTTGGGATTTAGGAAAGGCAGGTCCACCATCCACGCCCTGTTATTGGCTCAAGTTGCAATTAGCGACACTCTTTGTTTCTAAGGCTCTAAGAAGTACTGTCTAATAGTCCACTGTAGGCATCAAAAATGAGTTCAATGCTGCGAAAGGGCTAAAACACCGGACGCGGAGGAATCTTACTTGACCTAGGAAGACTCATATGAAGCTACTTTGACGAACGTTTTCTTTGGTGCGTAACAAAGGAGACGATCGCTCAGAGACCAAATCGAGAGGGGCGTAAATTTGAATAGGTCCCGAACGATGAAAAATACTTTCCGAGGATCATTTATAGGGATTTGGAATGTACATACATATGTATATGTACATATTTACATCTTTAGAAATTGGATATCATTTTCAAATCGAAACACGAGCCATTGCAGAACAAAACAGAATAACAAAAAGCTCGCTAATAGGGACAAGAGAGGTGTAGTGTCTGTGAAAGGCATAAAATAGGCGGCGTGAATCCAACATCGACACAATAAAAGCAAATCAAAAAGTAAAATTGAAGAAGAAAATGATTTGCGAACAGATATAAACCAACAACACTGCCGCTTACCACACGCAATTCTGTAGTAGACAACTCCAAGAGCAATGATAGAATAACAAATAAGCCCTTGTCTGCATGCAAAGCACATGTGGGCAGCAACAAAAGGAAAATAATAATAAAAGTTCCAACAACACTGACGAGGTGGCATCCGCA
>NW_023478214.1:0-2636 GCF_013731165.1 Rhagoletis pomonella | reverse complement strand
GTTATTTGCGTGGAAGACTAGCACATTTCAGATTTTTGCGTGGAAGAGTAGCATATTTCAGATTGTTAAGCCGCGAAAACTGCACGTCTCCGGTTTAAAGTAAATCAGAAAAGCATAATATATATTGAAAATTCAAACGTTTATTCTATATTTCTTTAATTGTATTATGAAAATCATGAAATTCAGACGGTATATACCGTTTACTAATCATTTGTTGAATATCATCCACTTTTCTTTTTTTTAAAGGTATTTTTCCCTTGTAAGCTTTAGGCAATTCACAGTGTTTCATGGTTGACCATTGAACATTTTTTTTCATTAGGTTCAACTTCTCCTCGCTTTGCATAAAGTCGTATTTTACTGCCATGTCTACTTGATTTTTGCTATTTTTTATTGTAATTTTCCGTACATGTGATATCTTAATTTTTTGCCAATGAAAATATTTGGACAGTTCTTCGAAGGAAAATATTTCATTTGCGTTTGCGTTGTTGAAAATTTGTTGAGTTTTTTTAGTATTCTCCTGGGCTTTAAACTTGGGCCAATATGGATTTTTTTAAGAGAATTAACTTTATTTTAATTGAAGGTTTTTTAAGTAAATAAATAAACATAACATAAATAATATCACTTTGAAACGGGGTGCTCTTGATATGATACTGTATGTATATGTTTTTTCGTATTTATTTATAAATAAAGATTCCCTGAGAAAGACGCGAATGTCGAAAGGTGTAGGAGGAAAAATAAACGTTTATTTTACTTGTAATAACCGGCCAAAAGGCTCCATATACAACACTAAACTTTCAGCATGACCGAAGAAAAATAATTATAGTATAAACGTACATATTTATGTAACTTTTTTTTTTTAACGGCTGCTACAACCTTATATGAACTGCCTTGCGTATCCCTCTTCCACACAAAAATCTGAAATGTGCTAGTCTTCCAGGCAAATAACGAAATGTGCTACTCTTCCACGCAAAAATCTGAAATATGCTAGTCTTCCACGCAAATAACGAAATGTGCTACTCTTCCACGCAAAAATCTGAAATGTGCTAGTCTTCCACGCAAAAATCTGAAATGTACTAGTCTTCCACGCAAATAACGAAATGTGCTACTCTTCCACGCAAAAATCTGAAATGTGCTACTTTTCGACGCGAATAATGAAATGTGCTAGTCTTCCACGCTAATAGTGAAATGTGCTAGTCTTCCACGCGAATAGTGAAATGTGCTACTCTTCGTAGGGACCGACGATATGTAAAGAGTTGAAATGTCGATTACTCATTTTACTCGAAATGTTGATTAATCATAAAGCAAATTACTCAAATATTTTTTTTTTGGTTAATCAAAAATCTTGATTACTCGAGTAAGTGAACTTTTGAGTAATCATAATTTCTAATTAATCGAATAATTGAGTTATTTACTTTGTGATTAAATAAAATTTTGAGTAATCAATTAATCGCACAGCCCTAGTTTGAGTGCATAATTAAGAGAAAAATACACTTTGCTGTTAAACATATGTTATGTCCTAAATAAGATGAATTTGTTTCAGGCAGCTCCACGGTAAATGATCTAGCAGCCTTTACGGAGGAATGTTTGGATACCTTTCAAAGAGGGTTTTAAATGGATGCAATTTATACAAATTTTTCTTAGGATTTTGATAGGGTATCTCACCCAATATTGATAGCTAAACTTGAGGGCTTAGGATTTCTTTCTGTGTTACTCGACTCGACTAGTTTTTTTTTAATTTTTCTAAATACCGTTATGTGGGAAGTGGGCGTGGTTACAGTCTGATTTCGCGCATTTTAATACCAACCTTGGATTAAGGGCAACCTACGTACCAAATTTCGTTTAAGTATCTAAATTTTTGCTCGAGTTATCGTGTCTGAGCCTTTATGTATGCATTTGTCTATATCTATCTCGATTCCTTTAGACTTTTATAAACAACCGATATGCGAACAAAAAAGTGCGCTCGGGTATAAAAAATTGAATGTTCTAAGTTAAAAACCAATCCCAGAAAAAATGATACAAAAGTAATTTCTTTAATAAACTTATAACTAGAGGTCGGCTTTGTATGCAAACAATAAGCCTAAAATATGTGCTTTTATTGCTATAAAAAAATTACAGTCAGCGTCAGTAATATGAATACCCCGATGCTTTGACGATTTTATTTATTTCTGTTTTCCATCCCAATTTTTTTTAATTTTTTGTAAAAATATAATTAATTCAACAGCAAAAACCACAAGAATCAATTTGTTAACATCATACAGAACTCAGGAAAATCGAAATACCAAAAAATCTTCATCAAAACTAAAAAAAAAAAAAAAAAAAATTGTAAAATTTTGTATATAAAATATAAAGAAATAAAATTGCCAAAACGTCAGGGCATGCATATTTTTGACGCTGACTATATATTAATTGATATATACTTTGCTTATAGTTGTCATGGTACATAGTTTAAGGCTTAATTTTTAACTTAATAATCCGAGCTCTTGTTATAACCGTAAGGGTTATTGACAAAATATGCAAAGAAACTTTAATAAAATTATCGGCCATGAATTTCTTTCGAAATTGCAGGCTTAGTTTTTTTTTAACTTATTCCTACAAGGCTTCTACTTATAAATACGTTTTTAGCTTTTCTTTTTTTT
>NW_023478213.1:0-2636 GCF_013731165.1 Rhagoletis pomonella | reverse complement strand
TAAACAGTAAATTAATTAGCAAACCTAAAATCAAATCCATTTTTTTTATCTAATGCATTACCTTAGATTCCTTTGGGAAAAGTTGTATAATTTTGTCCGCTAAATTCGAAAAATGAAATCTTGTTGGCTTAATTTTGTTATAAATTAAGTATTCCGTGATCGAGGAACATAAAAGTTTCCGAGTCTTGGTTGATAAACTTTGATTATTTTCAAAGTATTTTAAAACAGCATTTCCATTCACGTTAGACTTTAAAATTCCTAATAACGAAATCTACTAAACTATTTTTGTAATTTACTCAGAAACGCAAAATAATACTTACTTCATTTAAATCATTAACCGCACCAAGAAAACTAGAAGAAATGGATTCTGTTGATCCTGATCCGGGCGTTGCGCTTTCTGATGGAAAAGATAAAATTTCAATGCGCTGCATTTGTTTTGATTAGTTATTTCATTATTTAGATTTTCATTTAATAATTACCACTCCTTGTTCTATTTGTCACTCCTTCAATCTCTGTTCAAAAATAATTTTGCGTCCCAAAAGTTCTTTGGGGAATAATTCATTAATGTGGCTGCTCTGCATAAACTTTAAACTTTCCTCCGTAATGTTGCCATATTTTATAGCACGTAAAGAAATTCCATCACTCACTTGTCACTGTTCAAATGTCGAATGGAAAACACAAAAGAGAACGCCAGCAGAGTTGAAAGCAGTGTTGCCACAGACATTTTTTTTTTTTTTTTTAAATTTTTTAAATCATTTTTTATTGGGGGTATTGTATTTCTACTGCTGAGTGGAAGATACCCTGTTTCAAAATATTTTTCAAAAACGCCCTATCTCAGAATTTGTTTGAAAAACGGCCCATCTCAGAGTGAGTTTGAAAAACGACCGATCTCAATGAAAATTCAGTACATTTTCAGCTGAGAAAAGTCGTTTTTCAATCAAATTTTGAGAAAGGGCGTTATTGAAACAAATTCTGAGATAGGGCGTTTTTGAAAAATATTTTGAAACAGGGTATCTTCCACTCAGCAGTAGAAATACAATACCCCCAATAAAAAATGATTTAAAATCTGTGGGAATTTCGTGGGATTTTTTATTTAAGATGTGGGAAACTGAGGGAATTTTTTCCCATTTTTGTGGGAAATTTAGCGGAGTTTATCTGGCATCACTGGTCAAGTATTGCTTTCAACCAGAGATGCCGTAATTGGTACTTTCGTACCATAACTGGTACTTTCAAAATGATTTGGTACGTTGGTACGTTGCTCTTGATTTTGGTACTTTTTCACGTAAAAGCAAATTTTTATGGATTTTTCTAATATAAGTATTATTTTGAATCGTTAAAGAATTTTATATATAAACCTATAAAATAAAAGCAAAGGCTACATTTTTTTTCTACCACATTTTGTAGAAAAGAAGTTCCTTTTAGTATTTCTATCTTTAAAAAGAAGATATAAGTAAATCTAAGTACCTACTTGATCTCGAGTATACAAACGACCATGTGTCCTTAAGCTTCAAGTTGTACATTTGTTTCTAAAAATTATACATATATATACATTTGTAGTACAAATATTGATGTAAAGCCTCTTGTTTCCCTATTGAAAAGGAATAAATAAAATGAACAAAGCTGTTTGACTTTTATTATTAGAAAAAAAAATGTTGGTACTTTCAAAGGCATTTTGGTACGCTTTTTGGTACGAAAAAAAAAATGTCTGTGGCAACACTGCTTTCAACTCTGCTGGCGTTCTCTTTTGTGTTTTCCATTCGACATTTGAACAGTGACAAGTGAGTGATGGAATTTCTTTACGTGCTATAAAATATGGCAAATACAAATATGGAAATTGTTTTCGAAGGGGACAAATTGTACAAACTTTTGGAATTATTTGATTTAATAGATTTGTACGATTTACTGAAAGGTAAGTGTGAAAATAATATTGTGAAATAGATACAAGTGCAAACATGTGCCTTTTGAAAATGCATATGTACATACAGGAAATTTTTGTGCAGCATAACCAAAGTTAACTGTTAACTGTACATATGTATGCATGTATGTACATATGTGTGTTTGAATATACAATATTTCACAAGAAAAGAGGCGCCGCGAACGTTTTTGCTTTGTATTAATTTTTGTTGTTTTTTTTTAAGAACACAACATTACGGAGGAAAGTTTAAAGTTTATGCAGAGCAGCCACATTAATGAATTATTCCCCAAAGAACTTTTGGGACGCAAAATTATTTTTGAACAGAGATTGAAGGAGTGGCAAATAGAACAAGGAGTGGTAATTATTAAATGAAAATCTAAATAATGAAATAACTAATCAAAACAAATGTAGCGCATTGAAATTTTATCTTTTCCATCAGAAAGCGCAACGCCCGGATCAGGATCAACAGAATCCATTTCTTCTAGTTTTCTTGGTGCGGTTAATGATTTAAATGAAGTAAGTATTATTTTGCGTTTCTGAGTAAATTACAAAAATAGTTTAGTAGATTTCGTTATTAGGAATTTTAAAGTCTAACGTGAATGGAAATGCTGTTTTAAAATACTTTGAAAATAATCAAAGTTTATCAACCAAGACTCGGAAACTTTTATGTTCCTCGATCACGGAATACTTAATTTATAACAAAATTAAGCCAACAAGATTT
>NW_023478212.1:0-2636 GCF_013731165.1 Rhagoletis pomonella | reverse complement strand
TTGAACATTACTCAAGCACAATGGAAACTGATTGTAGTGTGCCTTGTTACAATGATGATAGTAGTAGGAAAGGCTATCGCTTCCACAAATAAAGCAAAAGGACATAAAGGAACTGGTGGATAAAAATCATATTCCAAAAAACTTTTATGAGTCATATTACAAATATTTATTTATTACATAGTTTCAATGGCATTTAAAAACGTAAACTTTTGAAGATTTTCTTTTTTAATATAGTGAACTATTTTGATTTCTACTTTGTGCTACTTTGATACATATGTGTTAATGAAATGAATAAAGCTTTATTTCAAAATAGAAATATTTAAATAAAAACATACATTTCATCACTCCTGTGAATTTTCTTATTATTCTTATTCTTCTATTCAGTCGGCGGTTAGGAAACTTATAAAATTAAAACATTTTATCAGTTAAAAAGGCACAACTTAAGATAATATCACTAGTTAATCGAAAAAATTTCAGTTAAAGAGTCATAAATCAAAATTTTGTTTTATTTTCGCAAACATAATATAAAATTGAAAAAAATATAGCAGAACCTTCTTCAATGTTGTATATTTTCATGATGGAACAATATTTTCTTTAAATATTACAATAATTTTTACATAAAACGTTTTTCGTCTCTCCTGAAAATCTTAGTATTTTGAGTTGTGACCCTTTTGTATTTAGGGTGCGATATGTACATGCATAGGTTTTGTTAGAAATTAAACAATGGGCGCGTTTCTAAGACGTAGCTGTTGTTAAACTGTTGAGTGTTTGTCTTCGAAACGCATAGTTGTGTACAGTGACGAGCAAAACTGTAACATGGTGTAACTCTTTTTAATGCAGCCATCGCTATATTTCCAAGTTCAAAAGACTTTCATCCTTTTGTTGTATATTCTTGTTGGTACATCCCTGCTCCCTCTCTCATAACGATTTGAAGTCAATACAACAACAATAAAAAAACCAGCAGACAAAAATTTAAATTGAGGCAGATGTTACAGTTTCGCACTCACTCTCAATTTTGCATTTGACAGTTATCTCTTACTTAGTTGGAAGTCAGATGACTTTTTTCTGTATTGTAATTTATTGAAGAAGTGATCACCAGTAAATAATATAGTTAATCAGGAACCATAAATGTAATTAATAGATTTACTGCGGAAAGGCGGGACCGCACGAAAAGTGGCAAAAAATTTTGGAATTTGCTACTTGAAAATGTTAAGACTGAGAAAAAATATAGCCTAAAGTGTTCCCAAGAACAAAGGAAGTCTGTCAAAAAATATTACGGTACGGTATCTTGTGAACTTAGCAGCAAGTAGCGATGCAGCCACTATTACAGAAGCGCTTAAGGTATTAAACTTTAACGCAAATCAATAGACAGCGAGGCGAAGAATTGCCAAATTGAGCGCAAAGGATCATAAAAGAAGAAAAAAACAAATCTGATCAAAATACATGTGCGAGTGCGGCAGCATTTTGCTGCATCGCACGAAATCCGAACCGTTGCCTATTGGGATATGTTAGGCCGTTCAGAATGCAATAAAAACATATTTTTAAGTTTCAATTGAAGGTTATTTGGTCCGACAATAACTAAAATGACTAAATTAATCGCTTTCAATCAGATGGCCGGGCATGCTATTGGGTCAAAGACCCAAATTAAGCCCATGCGCAGCATGTAAGGCAAACTGTGAATAAAAGTGGTCGGTCAATAATAGTTTGGGGTTGTATTTCAAACATTTTCTTGATCTGTTAGTACAGATTATGCGTGAGGAACAGTATCTGTTCATATTTCAATAAAATTTGCAAGATGTAGTCGAAAAAATTAGAGTTTCTGCTGAAAAATCACCCAAAACACACTGCACATATTCGCAAAGACTGGATACAAAAGCAAAAATTTGCTGATTTCAAATGACCTCCACAATCCGCGGACATAAATCTCATTGAGAATTTGCGAAAACAACTAAAAGCACAGCTTACTAAGTATCCAAGTCCGTAAAATCGAGTATATGAGCTGTGAAAGCAAACTAAGGATATACCTCCAGAATTTTTACAGAGATACAAATAAGGTATGCCAAATCGTATCCAGGAACTGAAACAAGCAAAAGAGTACTGAACATTGTGTTAGTAGTTCTTTTTTTCGTGAAAATTGTTAAAAAGTTCTTAAAAATGTATGAGTGCAAAACTGTAACATCTGCCTTAATTTACATTTTTTTCTGCTGGTTTTTTTATTGTTGTTGTATTGACTTCAAATCGTTATGAGAGAGGGATTAGGGATGTACCAACAAGAATATACAACAAAAGTATGAAAGTCGTTAGAACTTGGAAAGATAGCGATGGCTGAAGTAAAAAGTGTTAAACCATGTTACAGTTTTGCCCGTCACTGTAGTTCCGCTCAGCTCAACAGTTGGCAACTTTAGCAATTTTTTCAAGCGGAAAATTTTTACGCTACCTGAACTCAAGCTGTTGGGCTTAGCCTAAACAGCTGATCGTAAAGACTTACGCCGCTTGTATTAAATTTAACTCCGCTTTGTTAGGTGGCAGTTGCAAACAAATTTATTCTATTTTATATAACTGATGTTATAAAGTAACTAAAATATTTTTTATTCAACAATTTTTATGAGCTTGAGGCCGTTTTAAGTGAAAACTTA
>NW_023478211.1:0-2637 GCF_013731165.1 Rhagoletis pomonella | reverse complement strand
AATCAGCTGAGGTAGAAGTGATAGCTATTTTGGTGAATATCACTTCAACATCATCAGACTTCTTCCGAGATAAGGATTCGAATCCCCACCTTGTCTGTCCGCGGCAGTTGTGAGTAGTTGGTCATCAACCAAATGGGCTATCGATGCAATGTGCAAGCTGTTACTGTTTGTTACGTAATATACCCTGTGGGAAAAATCTCTAGTTCTGAACTGGTGCGCTTCTAGTACATTTAGACCCAGTACTGGTTCGCGATAAATCTCTTTTGCCTGCAAGCAACTGGCGAATTTAACATGGCGATGTCCTAGGAAGTGCCAATTGCCCCCGCTGCATCCCTTTTTCGATAGTTCCGAACTAGTCCTAAATTCTATAGTTCCGAACTAGTTCTAAAATCGACAGACGAAAGAAAAAAGTATCATGATTTTTCAATCTTTTTGGTTCTTCCGTGTGTGCAATTTTAAGTTATTTTGGAAGAAATGTGTTTTCAATTTGAAATTAAATTTGTTTGAATGATTGTAAGAAATGTACGTTTACATACCTTTAGCTGTAGCTGAGTTTGCAGAGGTGCTCGCTCTTATTTCTTAGACTCCAGACGGTCCCAAGATGTTGAAATGTTAACACAAATTTTAGCTTTGTATTACCAAGCTATGAAAAAGCATCTGCGAAGCACAGAATAGAAGCGTATTTGAACGAAAAAGCCGCCGAACACATATCTATGTAAAGTAAACAGCCCCCCGCTGCATCCCTTATTCGATAGTTCCGAATTAGTTCTAAATTCGACAAATAAGATCTAGTTCGTTTTTTAAAAGTACCACTTTTCGCCGAGTTTGGACTGGTGGGGATCTAGTTCCTATCCGACTAGTTCCTTTTTGACGATAAAGACCTAGTACGGAACTAGAAATTTGATTCACTAGTCCGCGGTTTCCCTGCAGGGTATTTGTACGTATGTACATATGTTTGTGTACATGTATATATGCACATATGTCCCTGCAAAAAATGGGACTAATCCGGGATGACCCCGGGAGCAATCGCAAAGGAGCATGCGACTAATACCACTTTTGATCTCTTTATATGGAATGAACTGATCGCTTTTGTTCGAGCATGTCCTATGAAGAGACTAATTGTTCACCTTTATACCCGAAAGGGTATAAAAAGCGACTAGTCCCTTTTAAAAAATAAAAATTCGCGCCAGCTGAGATTCGAACCGGGTTGCTCAGTTTTGTTAGGCGAATACTCTCTCTGTGTGCCAACGCCGCACACGAAATTTCATGGACTAAGTGCGTACATATCATTAAATCGTTAATAGTACCCGTTAGAGATGAGTTGGGGACTAAATGATATCCAATTATACCCATAAGGGATGAGTCGAGACTAATTGACCTCCATTAGAACCCGTATGAGACTAGTTGCGACTAATTAATGCCCAATTGTACCCGATTGAGAGTAATCTCGGAATACTCTCTTTAGAGATTAGTCGCACAATTTTTTGCAGGGGTAGTACAAACGAAAACAAATCTAATAAGCTGCTCGTTGATATAAATGCGAGCTGTACTGATTGTCAAAAATTATGTGTTTGTTGTACATTTGTTCATGTTTGTTATTGAGCGTGTAATTTTCTAGAGTAGTTTTGTGCTCTCGCTATCTCCTTGTATTAACTCGGCCTTCGTTGGTATACTCTGATGAACATATGTGAGGATGATAGCAAGGCCAACTTATATAAGGTAGTGTTACAGGAGCAGTTGAAATTTTCGCCCGATGTTTCTTAAATAAAGCCATAAACATAGCGACCGCTGGTTCAACTTGGTGTTGTTTTGCTCTAGATTTCACCGTTTGTGGGCCTGTTGAATGAATTTATGTCGTGGTTGTATGAAAGATAAAAAAATTTGGATTTTATGGCAAGTTGTACAACTTATCGCTACATTAATGGCCATGTTGTAAAAACTCATTTAATTTGCGTTTATTTTGTACACTAAATAACCGAAAATGGATAACTCAGCCGAAATAGGTATGTGCTTTCGTTGAATTTTATAAATGTAAGCCGAAACTATGAAATTGTAAAAATGAGATTTTACAATGGACTGCTCGTAAAATTGCAATGTTTCTGGGCAAAACGTCCAACTTGATTGCGGATTGATTTGAACCAACGTTTTCGGCTTGCATTGTGTCAAAAGGATGTGTTTGTTGTAATTCATTCTGTCATTTAAGCCTGATATACAGTTCACATGCGAATGCTTTGCGTACGCACACAGTTGAGTGTGAGCTCGAAAAAAGGCATATTATGTATTTTAAATTAGTTTTTATTCTATAATTCTGAAAGATATTTTAATTCTCTATCTTTCATGTCTCAACTATAGGAAAAAGTTGAGTAATAACGAAGATATTGGTCAAAATAAAAAGCTCACGCTCACGCTCGCATTGAACTGTATATCAGGCTTTACTACCATTATGCGTAGGCCAATTCATGAAATCATTTCATGCGTTTGAGTAGAAACTGAATGAATGAACACCATTTCATGATTACAATTAACGTGAAATAGAGTTTATGCACTTAGTTTTTACTCAGATCGATGAAATGATTTCGTGAATTGGACTACGCATACATGTGATACTTATGATTTTAATTTATAAGGTAATTTTTT
>NW_023478210.1:0-2637 GCF_013731165.1 Rhagoletis pomonella | reverse complement strand
TCTATGACGTCAGGTTTTTTTGAAAGGACTGAAATTTAAAAATTATGTGTTATTTAGTATTACCCTCTGAAGGTATTATATTCGTTTTTGGTTTTAAAAACTATATTACAACAAGATCTCATTTTTAAAATAAAAGATTTTTTTTTTTGGCGGTTTTTTTCAGAAATTGCGCTTTTTTTTAAACAATCTGGACACACTGAGCTCAATGCTCTTATGTAGGTATGGCACTCAGTACGGCAATCATACCAACTACGAGTACATATCGACTGCAATTTTCCCAAAAACTAGCTTGTGGTGTTACAACTAGGGTTGCCAACCGTACTATAATAGATAATATTGTACTATTTTTTCGGTCTGCGTACTATATGCTGTTGGAAAAAAATATAGTATGCAAAAATACTATATTTCTTTAATTATAAATATAAATATGTTTCAATAATTTGCAAGAAAAAGCTTTTTTTAAAATGTATGACCTTTATACTGAAATAACAATATTAAAAGCAATATTCTTTAAAATAAAAGGTACAATTCGATTTATTAATAGAACCACAGATCTAAAATGGCGATACTTTTAAAATACTTGGAATGAATTACCAAATTTACTTAAAATTATTTCGTTTCTGCTCTCTATTCCTGTATCTTCGGCATTCACAGAAAGAGTTTTTTCTATCATGAAGGTGAAATGGCGAGATGAGAGAAACAAAGTGACTACCTCATTAATAAAAAATATACTTTTGATTTATATTAATTTAAATATTGATTGCGATAAAGCATATAATACTTTTAAAGAAATTTATTGTTAGAGGAAACGCATTAGAAAGAAAAATATGTATACTTAAAAAGCGTTTTTACTCTTTCTTTTAGACGAAATACTATACATATTGAAGTGTACTACATTTTTCGAGATTTTTTTTTGAAAAAGTACTATATATTTCTTAGAAAATGTTGGCAACCCTAGTTAGAACTCATCTGGGACTTACCTGACATCACTGATGTTAAATCTGATTTTGCAATTTAATAGTAAATTCTTCTGTCGGTAATTTTTCTACGGAACCCACTTTAGGAAGCTCTGGTCTAAAGTGAAGTCAAAAGTTGTGCCTTTTCAAGCGTTCGGACGCAAAATTCACTTACTTCTAAGGTAAGAAAAAGAGCGTTAACGTTTACTTTATTTGCTACAGCTAGTTTTCATTACCCTCTCTCTCTGCTTGTACCTATGCAAATTTACCCGAAACGCGGAATGATAACCGAAAACATATGAAAATAGACATTTAAATGTGAAACGTCCGAACAGTAAGATGACAGATATGGGCGTTCCCAGCGAAAAGTCTTCCGCGCAAAAAAATTAAGAGTCAGATATCTAACTTATTTAACGCCGATTTGGCTGCTTTTTATAATAGTACCAGGTTGACCGCGCTTTGCCCGGAGTGCATATACTTTTTAAAGTTTTCAAGATTTGTATAGCTTTAATAAAAATATTTTGGAAATAAACAAAAAAAAATTGGATTTCGATATCTATTAAATAAATTCCTTACTCTAAAATTTAGGTGGCAACCCTATCCCGAAATACGCTGGACTGAATGGTACATATCTTGAGCGTATATGTACTATGTATAGATAAAAAAAAATTTGGATTGAAATTAACAAAATAAAAATTTGTATTACATAGAAGCGTGGCAACCCTGATGGAAAATATTTTCTTACCAAAGTTCTCAATAGTACCTTTCTTTTGATATCCAATTACGATGTTTTACATAAATTGTGTAGAATCGAAAATAAGTGGCATCCTTACACTATTATCCTAAGCGATAATATTTTGTATATCGGGGAAAGCATTGTTTAATAACCTTCTCCTAGTACCCATGAATAGTAATATTTAACCTTTTTTTCTAAACAAAAGATTAAATAAATATGCGATTCAAAATAGGTGGCAGCCCTATAAAAATATTTTTGAATAAGGGATCTTTAAAATACCTTCCATTTGATACCCATATTAGGATGTTTTAATTAATTTGTAACTTATTTTGAATAGGTGGCAACCTTATACGAATCTTCTCGGAGATAATGCCTATTCAGATAACCTTAGAATCCAAAACATTATCTGTGTACAAAATTCATAAAAATCGTTCGAGACGTTTCCGAGAGCCCTATGGATATATATATATACTGGTCATGTAAGCAGAAACATTTTTGCCAAAAATGGTCTCGTTAGGTGGCGCCAGGGTCGAAATATTTTGAACACCCGTGTTTTTGCTCTGATTTCTTTCACATTTAGCATGTTTAGTTGAAACGTAGTAGGACATAGATTTGCAAAAAATCTCCACCAGCAGACTGATGCCAAAATAAAAAGTACGTTCGACATCAAATGCATGTTTTCTTCCCGTTAAAAATTCTTTCAAGAACAAAATTAACAAAGCTTTTTGAATGGAAATTTTAGTAACGTAACGCCAGATAACGTCACGTAAGATAATTCATCTGATTAAATATAAAGCAGAAAAGATTTCTACATTTCAAAACAAAGAAAACTATCCTTAAATATCTCCAATATCAGCGTGCGACAGTAAAATTTACACAGAAAACAAAATGAATATATTCGCGAAACTATGGGTAAATTATAGTTTAACTGCGTACTTAGTTTTT
>NW_023478209.1:0-2637 GCF_013731165.1 Rhagoletis pomonella | reverse complement strand
ACCCCGCCATGCTCTGCTCTTTCTCCTGATACCAACAATTCCGAAATTAGCTCTGAAATGTAGGAGTTATTTGACATTTTAGGCTCGTGGGAACGGTCTCGATGCTTTAAACCGCCCCTGCCACGCCCATTTAGGGATCAGATAGATCCAAACCACCCATTGACACACCGCCATGCTCTTCCCTTTCCGCCGATACCTAAAATTCCGAAATCGGTTCAGAAATGTAGGAGTTATAGGACATTTTATGGCCGGCGGCACCCTTTCTGCTGGTTTATGGGCGCCTGGTGCATCAGATAGAATTTGCCATGGGGAAAACGAAATTCGGATGCCATTCTGCATGCAGGGTGGCTGGTTTCCTCCTACTAATTTGCTACAAACATACAGAAAATGCACTGAGGACGTTTAAGTCCTTTCATCGCCCATTCCACGCCCATTTGTGGACCGGCGTAGTCCAAAACATCTAGGGTCACCCCGCCATGCTCTGCTCTTTCTCCTGATACCAACGATTCCGAAATCAGTTCTGAAATGTAGGAGTTATTTGACATTTTAGGCTCGTGGGAGCGGTCTCGATGCTTTAAACCGCCCCCGCCACGGCCATTTAGGGATCTGATAGGTCCAATCCACCTACTAACTCACCGCCATGCTCTGCCCTTTCCGCTGATACCAAAAAATCCTAAATCCGTTCAGAAATGTAGGAGTTATAGGACATTTTATGCCCAGCGGCACCCTTTCTGCTGGTTTATGGGCGCCTGGTGCCTCAGATAGAATTTGCTATGGGGAAAACGAAATTCGGATGCCATTCTGAATGCAGGGTGACTCGTTTCCTCCTACTAATTTGCTACAAACATACAGAAAATGCACTGAGGGCGGGTTTAAGTCCGTTCATCGCCCATTCCACGCCCATTTGAGAACCGCCGTGATCCAAGACATCTAGGGTCACACCGCCATGCCCTATTTTTTCTTCTGATACCAACAATTCCGAAATCAGTTCGGAAATGTAGGAGTTATTTGACATTTTAGGCTCGTGGGAGCGGTCTCGATTTTTTAAACCGCCCCTGCCACGCCCATTTAGGGATCTGATAGGTCCGAACCACCTACTAACACACCGCCATGCTCTGCCCTTTCCGCTGATACCAAAAATTCCGAAATCCGTTCAGAAATGTAGGAGTTATAGCACATTTTATGCCCGGCGGCACCCTTTCTGCTGGTTTATGGGCGCCTGGTGCCTCAGATAGAATTTGCCATGGGGAAAACGAAATTCGGATGCCATTCTGAATGCAGGGGACTCGTTTCCTCCTACTAATTTGCTACAAACATACAGAAAATGCACTGAGGCAGGTTTAAGTCCTTTCATCGCCCATTCCACGCCCATTTGTGGACCGCCGTGATCCAAGACATCTAGGGTCACACCGCCATGCTCTGCTCTTTCTCCTGATACCAACAATTCTGAAATCACTTCGGAAATGTAGGAGTTATTTGACATTTTAGGCTCGTGGGAGCGGTCTCGGTGCTTTCCTCCGCCCCTGCCACCCCCGTTTAAGGATCAGATAGGTCCAAACCACCTACTAACACACCGCCATGCTCTGCCCTTTCTGCTGATACCGTAGATTCCGAAATCGGTTCAGAAATGTAGGAGTTATAGGACATTTTATGCCCGGCGGCACCCTTACTGCTGGTTTATGGGCGCCTGGTGCCTCAGATAGAATTTGTCATGGGGAAAACGAAATTCGGATGCCATTCTGAATGCAGGGTGACTCGTTTCCTCCTACTAATTTGCTACAAACATACAGAAAATGCACTGAGGGCGGGTTTAAGTCCGTTCATCGCCCATTCCACGCCCATTTGAGAACCGCCGTGATCCAAGACATCTAGGGTCACACCGCCATGCTCTGCTCTTTTTCCTGATACCAACAATTCCGAAATAAGTTCGGAAATGTAGGAGTTATTTGACAATTTAGGCTCGTGGGAGCGGTCTCGATGCTTTCCTCCGCCCCTGCCACGCCCATTCCAGGATAAGATAGGTCCAAACCACCTACTAACACACCGCCATGCTCTGCCCTTTCTGCTGATACCAAAAATTCCGAAATCGGTTCAGAAATGTAGGAGTTATAGGACATTTTATGCCCGGCGGCACCCATTCTGCTGGTTTATGGGCGCCTGGTGCCTCAGATAGAATTTGCCGTGGGGAAAACGAGATTCGGATGCCATCCTGAATGCAGGGTGACTCGTTTCCTCCAACTAATTTGCTACAAACATACAGAAAATGCACTGAGGACGTTTTAAGTGCTTTCATCGCCCATTCCACGCCCATTTGTGGACCGGCGTGGTCCAAAACATCTAGGGTCACCCCGCCATGCTCTGCTCTTTCTTCTGATACCAACAATTCCGAAATCAGTTCGGAAATGTAGGAGTTATTTGAAATTTTAGGCTCGTGGGAGCGGTCTCGATTTTTTAAACCGCCCCTGCCACGCCCATTTAGGGATCTGATAGGTCCAAACCACCTACTGACACACCGCCATGCTCTGCCCTTTCCGCCAATACCAAAATTCCGAAATCCGTTCAGAAATGTAGGAGTTATAGGACATTTTATGCCCGGCGGTAAAAAATAAAGCTTAATTTTCTAATAACTTTATTTTT
>NW_023478208.1:0-2637 GCF_013731165.1 Rhagoletis pomonella | reverse complement strand
TTTAGCAATATGAAAAGCAAAGTGATAACTATGGACAGAAACAATATTATACAGGGTGTCCCAGAAGTAACGTGCCAAACTTTAGGGGAAGGTAGGTGGGTGGGTAAGCTCACTGATAAACAACAATTTTTCAGGTAAAAGTGTCACCGTTTTTGAAATATTTAAATTTTTTCGAATTAAAAAAAATCGTGCCTTTTCATGTGTTTTCTTTAACTGCAACTACAAACCGGGCAATACTTAGTAAATTTTTTATCTAAAATACTTCCAGATAGTTGCCTCTCCATACTCAAATGCAATGTAGTTAAAATATATTAAGGAACCATCATAAAATTAGGACTATTTCTGGATTTTTAACTTTTTGATATTTTCTTCCCCAACTTTGACTATCTCGGGTGAAAAAAAAAAAATGTACTGAGCTATAACTTTACACTACATAAAAAAATTGCTCATTTAATAAAGATTTCAGAAAGGTGCCACACTTACTGTTTTGAATAGAAAAAAAAGTTATAGCCGCTTTTGTGGGTAAAGGACTGAGACACGCAAGAATGTATTTAATAGATTTAAATTGAATTTGCTCTTGTTACCGTCAAATAACATGCTAAATAGTACAAAGGTACATTATTACCTGCTCCTGACATTATTTTGTGTTACTTACCGGAATTAGTGAAAGTGGATTTTGTGAAATTGGACCCTTCAAACATTGTGTTATTAATACTATCACAGAGAACACGCAGTATACCTCGCATGAATATGCGGATATTCACCTAATTTACGGTGAAGCTTGCTGTAATGCCAGAGCTGCTCAAAGACTCGATGCAGAGCGATACCCAAATCGTCGGCATCCGGGTCGTGAAGTATTCGCCCGGACTCATAGAGAAATATATGAAGGTAAGACTTTTACACCTTTCTTGTTTGCTTTCTTGTTAACTATCATTTTTCACTTTTTAAGGTCGCATACCTGGAAGGCGTGGCGGCGAAACAGGACGTCCTGCAACGGTAGATGCACGGGACGGGACGGACGGGAATACAAAAAACTACAGTTCACAAACCTTTAAAAGACCATCGATTTCATCCCTACCACATTCAACGTGTTCAGGCTCTACGAGAAAGAGATTACCTGGCGAGGGTTAGATTTTGCCGTGAAATGTTGCGAATGCATGAATCAGACCCCAACTTTTTTAATAAAATAATTTGGAGCGATGATTCATCATGCAAACGTGATGGATAGATTAATTTACATAACCTTCACAGTTGGCAGATAGACAATCCTCACGAAGAATATCGTTCGCAGTACCGGTACAAAATAAATTTATGGTGCGGTATTTTTAATTGTCAGATATTGGGACTTGTGGAACTGCCGCCAACGACCAACTTTCCCAGTTACTCAGAGTTCCTTCAGGAACGGCTTCCAACTCTTTTAGAAGATGTACCCTTAAACCTGCGGCGACGACTATGGCTGCAAAATAACGGTTGCCCTGCTCACTACGGGCGTGAAGTAAGAGCTCATCTAGACGAAACTTATCCTCGCCGATGGATTGGACGATACGGGCCAATCACGTGGCCCGCTCGATCGCCAGACCTGAATCCATTCGATTTTTTCTACTGGGGCTGTCTTAAGGACAAAATTTATTCAAAAACAATTCAAAACGAAGAGCATTTGCGGGAACAAATAAATGGAGCTGCTGCTGAGATAGCCCAATTGGGTTTAAGATCTCTAAAAGCGTCTTTTCTTAAAAGGTGCCGAGCTTGTATTAGAGTAGAAGGTCGCCAATTTGAGCATATTTTATCAATAAATGAATAAATTTTTCTTCAAACAACTCATGCATATCTTATTTCACGTGAACCCATCCTTCACACAAAATATTGATAGATATAGCCCTTGTTATAGACTCTCCTCCGAATTCCGGTAAGTAACATAAAATAATGTCAGAAGCAAGTAATTATGTACCTTTGTACTATTTAGCATGTCATTTGACGGTAACAAGAGCAAATTCAATTTAAATCTATTAAATACATTCTAGCGTGTCTCAGTCCTTTACCCACAAAAGCGGCTATAACTTTTTTTTTTCTATTCAAAACAGTAAGTGTGGCACCTTTCTGAAATCTTTACTAAATGAGCAATTTTTTTATGTAATGTAAAGTTATAGCTCAGTACATTTTTTTTTCACCCGAGATAGTCAAAGTTGGGGAAGAAAATATCAAAAAGTTAAAAATCCAGAAATAGTCCTAATTTTATGATGGTTCCTTAATATATTTTAACTACATTGCATTTGAGTATGGAGAGGCAACTATCTGGAAGTATTTTAGATAAAAAATTTACTAAGTATTGCCCGGTTTGTAGTTGCATTTAAAGAAAACACATGAAAAGGCACGATTTTTTTTTAATTCGAAAAAATGTAAATATTTCAAAAACAGTGACAATTTTACCTGAAAATTTTTTGTTTATCAAGGAGCTCACCCCCCCACCTACCTTCCCCTAAAGTTTGGCACGTTACTTCTGGGACACCCTGTATACAGGATTCCATGTGCTGGTGATGAAAATAACAAATGTGAAAAAGAGTATGTAGGAACAACAAAGAACAAACTTAGAACAAGAATATCAGGACACCGATCGGACATAAAATGTAGAGCATCCAG
>NW_023478207.1:0-2638 GCF_013731165.1 Rhagoletis pomonella | reverse complement strand
GCAAACAACAGTGTTCGAACTTGGCGTAATCGCTATTATTCTGAACATTCTGGTGACCCCGACGTGATAGGGAATAACATTTCATTTTATACCTCCTAGGACTCCACATTTTGGCGGTTTATGGGAAGCAGCGGTAAAATCAGCTAAGCATCTACTAATAAGAAGCACCTCGACAGCGTCCTTAACGTATGATGAATTGGACACGGTAATCATCGAGGTGGAAGGAATCCTAAATTCCAGACCAATCAGCCCAATGTCCGACAATCCTAACGATCTAACAGCTTTAACTCCAGGCCACTTCCTCATAGGAGAACCCCTTAATGCCCAAGTTGATCCAACGTCTAGGCCACAGCAAACAAATTTATTAACAAGATAGAAACTTGTTTCTCACCTCAAACGCGAGTTTTGGAATCGGTGATCCCGCGAATATTTATCGGACCTTCAGCTGCGAAATAAGTGGAAGACACAACACAACAACATCAACGTAGGTGACATGGTAATCATCAAAGAAGACAACACACCGGTACTGCAGTGGCCATTAGGAAGAATCATCAATGTATATGAAGGAAACGACGGTGTAGTGAGAGTGGCTGATGTAAAAACTGCTAGTGGCACTTGCAAGAGGCCTATTCATCGGCTTGCACCCTTGCCCAAGGAAACAAATGATACCACAGGACGACAATCAACCAACAAACTGCTTGAGGAAGACAAAATTCCATCAAGGAGGAATAATCCTTCGTTACACCAAGGACTTGCTACACTTCTGATTACCCTACTCATCTTACCACTGGCTTTAGGAGCTGAACTTCAAAATAAGCGATTTGGATCAAGGCTTGGCATTCATTTTGAAGGAATAGGCTCAACAGCCATATCAACCACTGATTGGAACCTAATAATCTACTATGACATGGAAGGATTTTTGGTAGAACTAGCAGCGCTGTCAAATGGCACAAGGGCCCTGCGCCATTTATGTCAAGAAATCACACAAAAAAGCTCATGTTTTTCTCTGGTAGCACATCTTGAGCAGACTGAAAAAGAGTTGCAGTTAGATTACGCAATAGTAAAATCTAATCGGCGTAAACGAGGTGCCATTGATGCAGTTGGAAATATCGCTCATTCTTTGTTTGGAGTACTGGACGCAGAATATGCAGAACAAATGTCCAAAACAATCACACACGTTAAGGAAAATGAACTACATCTGCTGCACCTGATCAGAAATCAAACATCCATTGTGGACTCAACCATCAACATTTTGAAGCAGGATCAAAAAGCGGTCAAGAGGAAGTTCGACATCATTGATCAACAAGTGAATCAAATATTCCAGAGGATCAGCAACGACACGCATGAGATATACCAAGAAAAATTATTTCGAATCTTTTCCTCATTATCCATCCAACTCACACTTATGGCAGCCAATTTGCAAAGAATGCAATCTGCATTATTAGCCGTTCTAATAGATACTCATCACGGAAAAATAAGTCCTCTTCTGCTGACGCTCAGTCAATTGCAAGACGAAGTAAACAAAATTAAACTTCATTTATCAGCACCATTGGAACTGCCTGTAAACCAAGAAGATTTACTCCAGCTATATCAACTCATGACGGTTAAGGGAGGACTTACAGAAAAGCATGTTATATTCAGCATCACATTGCCTCTGGTAGAGCATGATCGATATGACTTATTCAATCTGCTACCAATTCCTACTTGGACTAATGGGACTATGATTGAAATAAGTCCGTGTGCTGCAGTTTTGGCAATAAACACAGCTCTTGGTCAATATTTCCCGCTGAGCATCTCCAAATTTCAATCTTGTGTGGATATTAAAAATGGAAATTACATCTGTTCTAAAATTCAAATTCGTTATAGTCACGGTTCATCTAAATGCGCATGTGAAGTAAATTTATTCAACAACAACACCCAGTCAAGTTGTCAACTGCGAAAAACACCAAACGATGTTGCATGGATATCACTACAGCATAAAAATCAATGGATTTATGCCACGTCAGTTTCATCTCGTGCAACCGCAGTATGTGGAAAAGAAATCATTCAGGTGATTCTAAAAGGATCAGGACTGTTATCACTCCAACCAGACTGCATACTCAAACATAATTTTATATCAGTTCAAGCAGATCAGTTGCTATCGACGAGTCTTTGCTCGTCCTACACTAGCCTGGGAGAAATTTCCGAAGTAGCTGCAGCAGAACATATAAAGCCTCTTCTTCAATCACGGGATGATGAGAAATACATAACACAAATACAAAACCTCACGTCCTTACAATCATCATTGGCCAATCAACGCATATTAGAACTCCCAAACAAACTTGAAGCACAAAATGCGCACCACATAACGGTTGGGTACACTGCCTTGGTTACAGTTTTGTGCCTTTTGGTGTTCTCAAGGATGTTTGGACTTTACGATAAACATTTAGGACAGAACCTGCTAGGAATTCGAGCTGCGCTCACCGGGGGGAGGATGTTATTAAATAAGAAAAGTCGACATATTAATATTGCATTGGGTTTATTCAACAGGGTATTAATTTTCGCTTGCATTCTTTTATGCATAGCTTGCACTTTATGCCTTTTAGTGTTTCCTTATAGCCAAATAATTTGGCATGTGTCAAGTTACATATAAGACATT
>NW_023478206.1:0-2639 GCF_013731165.1 Rhagoletis pomonella | reverse complement strand
AGTTTGTAACAGGCAAAACGAATCGAGATAGATATAGACAAATGTATACATAAATGATCAGAATGAAAAGAGAAATCGATTAAGCGGTGACTGTCTGTCCGTCCGTCCGTCCGTCCGTCTGTCCGTCTGTGCACACGATAACTCGAGTAAAAATTGAGATATCTTAACGAAACTTGGTACGTGTACTTCTTTCGGGCGTAGGACGGATGGTATTGAAAATGGGCAAAATCGGACAATAACCACGCCTACCTCCCATATAACGGTAATTTTCAGAAATACAAAAACTGCGATATTTTAGTAACTACTGAAGATAATTCACTCAAAATTGATATTTATAATAAATTTTAGACGAAAAATAAGAATATTAACATTTTTTTGAAAATGGGCGTAGCCACGCCCACTTATGGTTACATGTGTATATCTTGGTAACCGCTGCATCAATTTATTTCAAACTTTGCACAGTTGTTGGCCTTAATACAGCATACTAAATGACCGAAAATTTTAAAAATCGGACAATAACCACGCCCACTTCCCATATAACGGTAATTTCCAAAAATACGAAAACTGCGATAGTTTCGTAACTACTGAAGATAATTCACTCAAAATTGATATTTATAATAAATTCGAGACGAAAAATAGGAATATTAACATTTTTTTGAAAATGGGCGTAGCTACGCCCACTTATGGTTACATGTGTATATCTTGGTAACCGCTGCATCAATTTATTCCAAACTTTGCACAGTTGTTGGCCTTGATACAGCATATTAAATGGCCGAAAATTTTAAAAATTGGACAATAACCACGCCCACTTCCCATATAACGGTAATTTTCAGAAATACGAATACTGCGATATTTTAGTAACTACTGAAGATTATTCACTCAAAATTTATCAATTTAAAATGTAAATGTAAAAAAAATTTACAATAAGTTTTAGACGAAAAATAAGAATATTATAAATTTTTGGAAAATGGGCGTAGCCACGCCCAGTTATGTTTACATGTGTATATCTTGGTAACCGCTGCACCAATTTCTTCCAAACTTGGCACAGTTGTTAACCTTGGTATAACATACGAAATGGCCGAAAATTTTTAAAATAGGACAATAATCCCATATAACGGTAATTTAGAGAAATACGAAATCTTCGATAAATCAGTAATTATTGAAGCTAATTTATTCAAAATTGATGCTTGCAACAATTCGTTACCAAGAAATACGTTTAGGATACAATTTTGAAAAATGGGCGTGGCACCGCCCACTTATAATCACATATATGTATCTCGGTAACCGTTCTACCAATTTGTACCAAACTCGGTGTGGTTATTGCACTTGCCACATAGTGGCAAAACGTTGAAACTTATTGAAATCGAACTAAAATTACGGCCGCTTTTCATATAACAGTAAATTTCAGATATGCTTGAAACTTCAATATTTCGAAATTTAAGGACGCTAATTTACTCAAAATGGATACACCTCGGTTTACCATGTAGCGGTAGCTTTCGGAAAGGTGAAAAACATATATTTAATACTTGCGCCGGGTATTTAATGTTCGGCTCCGCCCGAACTTAGACTTTTTTACTTGTTTTTTTTCTGAAAATGCACTTATATGATGCAAGCAGATTTTCGTGCCAGTTGAGGGCACAAAAATTGTTGCCCATTATGACAAAATTTCCTTGCTGGAAATTATTTAAGGTTGCCCGATCAGACCCAAAAGTTTTGCCCAATTGGCCTCTAATTTTGGCCCAATTGGGGCCCAATTAGCGATTTGCCCAATCTACCGAAGATTTCCCCAACCAGTGCTCACAATTTGCTCAAAGTGAACATGCATACGCAATTAAAACGTTTTTATCGATAAAATCATACATACACACATCAAAATTCCCTACGGAGAAAAATATTTTTTAATTTTTTTCTTGAAAGATGTTCCACATACAAATTTTTTGATAAAAAAAAAGTACTTTTTGAAAATATGCCATTTCAAAAAAAATTGGAAAAAATCACAATGGTAGCTCTGAGTATATATATTTAAGTATAATGTTATGGGGTGCACTCTACAATAATTTGAGTTATGAATTTTTTTTACACCGAAGTTGAGTAAAATGAGTACATTACAATTAAAAAAAAAATTAAATTATGTTTAGGATTTTTTTTGAGTATGCAATTTGTAGCCTATTAAATTTGAGTATAATAAAGTGCAAGTGTTAAGCTACTGCAAAATTGCGTTGATTTTTAATATTGTTTATGCTCACGGCTTCTTTCCCTTATCGATGAAAATGCCTAAAACCGTTTTCAAAGAGAATTAAAAAAAAAAATTAACGGCAGTTTTGCTATCGCTTAAAACTTCCAATTTATTATACTAAAATTTAATGGGCTATAAAACTGCATATTAAAAAAAAAATCTAAAAAAGTTTAAAAATTTTGTAAATTGGTAATGTACTCATTTTACTCAACTTCGGTGTAAAAAAAAAAAATCATAACTCGAATCATTGTAGAGTGCACCCCATAACATTATACTTAAATATTGCGCCATACTCAGAGCTACCATTGTGATCTTTTCCAATTTTTTTTAAATGGCATATTTTCAAAAACTAATTTTTTTTTATCAAAAAATTTGTATATGGAAAATTTTTCAAGAAAAAAAT
>NW_023478205.1:0-2639 GCF_013731165.1 Rhagoletis pomonella | reverse complement strand
ACAACAACAACAACAACAACTGCATTAAAGAGAACCGCTACTTCAAATACAATGATAAGATTTATGAGCAGAAGTCAGGAATGCCTATGGGTTCACCTGCTTCACCTGTCATAGCGGATATAGTTATGGAAGAACTTTTAAATAAATTCGAAAAAGATTCGGACAGCAAACCACGGCTACTTGCCAAATATGTTGATGATTTATTTGCGATTGTAAAAACGGAAAACATAGACAAGATGCTCGACACTTTAAACAATTTTAACAAAACTTTAAAATTCACAATAGAAATAGAAAACGAAGGACAACTACCATACTTGGACACCCTAATAATCAGAAAAGAAAATGCATTAACAGTTGACTGGTATAAGAAATCTACAGCATCAGGGAGGCTCATAAATTTCAATTCTAACCACGAGAGGAGGACAATTATAAATACGGCTACCAACTTCATCCGCAGAGTACTCACCATAAGTGATAAGATATACCACAAGAAAAATATTGGCATTATCAGAGAAATCCTGGAAAAAGCGAATTTCCTCATGGCTTAATTAACAAACTCATCCGCGATTACTATATCAAGTCCAATAAAGATAAATCGAATGAGAGGAAAATTTATACATCGGCAACATATGTTACAGGATTATCAGAGAGGATTAAGCACTCTAAAATGTTTGACAGAGAAAAATTTCACATAGCGTTCACGTATGATAATACTTTAAAACAAATATACACCAACACCAAAGACAAAGTTCCTAAAAATGAGAAATCTGACGTAATCTACAGAATACCATGCTATGGCGACGGGTCCCACGTATGCGATATGGTATATGTGGGGACAACCAAATCTAAATTGAAGACAACGATTTCCGCTCATAAATCCAACATAAAATTAAGGAATAACTCTATGGACAATACGACAGCCTTAACATCTCACTGCCAAAATATGGGACATTATACCGATTTTGACAATGTAGCAATCTTACAGGAAGAGAGAAATTACAATAAACGTTATACTCTAGAGATGCTACACATCATGAACACCCCTAATAATAGAAGAATGAATTTTAAAACGGACACAGACAATTGCGCTCATGTCTATCGCAATTTAATTCTCACGCACAAAAACCAATAACGTATATGTATGTGTTCATGTCATTGTTCGTCGGTCCGCCACCAGTACTTCGTCCGACAATAACAATGCTATGCCGTGTCATGGTGAAATGAACTGAAGGTGGCGCATTCCCGAAACCGCTACTTTGGTTTTGCCGACTTTGACATTTATGGCAAAACGTAAACCAACTTTTTGTTTAGAAACAAGTGCAAACGTATTGTATACTTTCAAGTGAAAAATCGGAGTAATTCATGCGTTCTGAAGTAAAAAACGTCTTATTTGTAATAAAAGCTTTATAAAAATGTCGTGTCGTGTGTTGAATTGCAGCAGCCGTAGGTGTAGAGCCCCCAAATTCAGTTTTTTTTTTTGTTTCCCCGCGACGACGCCTTCGCCAGAAAGTGGATAGAGTTCTGCCGGCAGGAGAAGCCATACAATTTAGACACCAGCGTAATATGCATGAAGCACTTTACGGACCACTTTTAAACACGACATGTTAAGTTGAAAACGTTGAAATACCACAAATTACAAATTAAAATCGGAGGTAAGCAAGCATCGACCACTTTCTGCAGGAAAACATGCGCTGCGACAAGATATTATCACTTTTTCGGCACCTGCAATACAAACACAAAAATTCTAAATAGTTAATTGATAAGACCTATTCTTTTGAACACATTTCAAGAGTGGTTGTATATTTTTTGTTAACATATTTTTTTCAAAAATAAATATTGGAAATTTCGAAGGATATTCAAGGATAAATTTTTAAAAGGCCATTTTCAATACTTATTCGTCCTGGTGCACCCAATAAAATTTTTTTTTTAATCCTACAGAATTTTTCCTTTTAATTGATACCAATATTGTTATTCTACAATGCACCGAATCTTTTGAATAATTTTTTTATTCAATCATATTCTCGAAATTTCAAAGTCCTTTTTAAAAAAATCCTGACGTCAGAGAGAAAAACTAAAAACGCAGTTTCACTATATTTGTCCCCCAGTTTTGTGAATATATTGATTTATTCGTGTAAAATTGACTGTCGCACGTTGTTATATACATATACATATGGAAGGGATGCGATACAAATTTAAGTTACATATTTTACTTCACCATGGACCGATGGACCGTGGAGGTATTACGCTAAGGAAAGGTGAAAAAGGTTGGGAACCACTGACCTAGATTTAGGAATTAAAACCAACTATTGGAAAATTATGATCATATGCCAATATCACTTAAAACCAGGGCTGCAAACCACTTCAAAAAACGGTGTGGTTCGGTTCAGGGGTTCGAGCCACTTAGCTTGTACCGGTTCAGGAACCGGTTCATGATTATTCCTGAACCGCGGTTCGGTTTAAATGGTTTAATACAAATATTAAAAAATGTGACAAATCTGTGAATATAAAAATAAAAGGCTTTGTTATTGAGATCAAATTCAAATATCCGCGACATTTTAACAGTTTTAGCTATTTTTTACCTTCCTTTTATTAGCTCGGGATGTAACTATGTAATATTGATGCGCCTAAAAGATGCAGCG
>NW_023478204.1:0-2639 GCF_013731165.1 Rhagoletis pomonella | reverse complement strand
CATTTAAGTAAGTAAAGTAATTTGCTTCAACGATAGTACGAAGATTTAAAAAATACTCAACAAAGTCGAAGGGTTGCCTAATTGAATTACAATGAACTTAGGGTGCGCTAATTTTACTATGTTTCTGAATGCAAAACACGCAAAAATAAAAACAAGTGTACTAACACTAACAACTTCAAAGGTGTTTGATCACTGCAAAATCAATGTCAGTGGTAAAGTGTGACGAATAGGCGCCCACTTAGTAATACTTACTTGTTATTTTGGAAATTTCAAGGATAAGTTCAGCTACCACTGCAGATACTCATATTGTCTGAGCTAGTACCGCAAGTGAATTTGGTATAAAAATACGGAATGTCTTCACAACTGACATCACAATTCACAAATCATTTCAATTGTTAAGAAGTCCTATCTTCAGCAAAAAACTAAAAACGTTCAAAATGTTCAAATTGGTGAGTTTAACCTGCCTTATTTAATTTAAATTAATCACGTGCATATATATTTAATAATAATCTTTTTCTAAATAATCCTACAGTTCGCTGCCTGCTTCCTTGCTATCTTCGCTGTTGCCTTCGCTGCTGCTAAGCCCGGTCTCTTGGCTGCCCCAGCTGCTCTTGCCTACACCGCCCCAGTTGCTGCCGCCGCCTATGCTGCGCCAGTGGCCTACACCGCCGGTTATGCACCCTACATTGCTCCCTATGCCAGCAGCTACTCAGCGCATTCGATTGCTCACTCCGCTGCCTTCCCAGCTGCCTATGCTGCTTTCCCAGCTGCCTACGCTGCTGCACCATTTGTTGCTGCTCCTGCGCCCGCTGTTGCAGTGCTGAAAAAATGAACATAACGCTGATGAACTTATGAACTGAAATACTTAAAATAAACTTGAACTATTTGCGTGTCTATAGAAGTCGAAATTTCTTGTTGTTTTACTTTTTTCTCCTTCTTTGGTTAATAGTAATAGCTAGTGACCCCGCTTGGCGTTAAAACGCCCACATTGAATTTAAATTTATAAATAGGTGGCAACCTTTTTCATAAAGCTAATAAAATGGTGTCGTTATTTCATTTAATCAAATTTCAAACCGCACCGCTAAAAAATTCCAACTTAAAAAAATAAAACTTTATTACGCATCTGCCAAACCAGTGCTTTGATTTGACATCTCATTTTGGAAATTCGAGGTAACGGTAACCTTCACAAAAAATGCTGTTGAAAGATAGTACTTTTAGAATAGATGGCAACCTTAATCAAAAGTATTTTTAAACTAAATTTTTCTTAAAACTCTTACGTTTGGCACTCATATTTTAACATTTAATTTAACTTGTGTATATGTTGGATGAAATCGGCTTTTCAAACAGGTGGCAACCCTCTTTAAAATTATTTTCAAACTTAAATCTTTTTAAATCTCTTCTGCTGGCACTGTGATATATGTATATTGCAATTAACTTTTTAATACACCTGGCAACTCTTCTAAACAAAGTTCAGAAATAAATAACTTTCAAACCCGTCTCGTTTGATTACCAACCTTTAATAATTTGTTTAACTTATTAAATAATTTGAATCTAACTTTTTTAACAGGTAGCAACAACCCTCTTCAAACACCTTAAAAAATTCTATATGTTCAAACTAAAGATTTTATTACGCTCGTTTGTTTGACACCCATATTTTTAAATTTCATATGGCTTGTGCATATTCGACTCTAAAAACAGGTGGCAACCCTCTGCAAAATATTTTTAACTACTATCTCTTTAAACCTATTTCGTCTGGCACCCATTGGGTGATACGTATTTCAATTACCTTAATACAATTTGAAATTTATTTTTTAAACAGTTGGCAACCCTCTCAAGATTTACATAGTTTAGAAATAAAGCCTTTTAAAACCCATTTAGATTGATACCCATATAGGTAACAATTCTGATTTATTATTTAAATTTTTTAAAATATGGCAACTCTTTATTTGGCGCATTTGGCAAATTTATTTGGCGCAGTTAAAAAATAAAGAAGATATAAGAGGTTTATTTGCTTTGTTCATTTAAATTTGTTTATTATCACTAAATTCTTGAAACCCAAATGTAGATCATTATAAAATATGTTTATCGAATTAAAGATAATAACTTGTACTTTCTAAATAATATAAATTTCCTTAATTATTAATTATGCAGTTTTTTTTTGTTAAAAAGGTTATTTCATGAAAGAATAACACTTCTTAATTTTTTATATAAAAAAAGCATATAAATTATCTAGTACGAGAAGGGCTAGGGACAAAAAATTCAATCCCGATCCCGCCCATCCCGAAATTCAATTTTTAAGTACCGCACTCGCCCATCCCGACCTTTTTTCGAATTGTACCGCGGCACAGTGGTTGCTGACATAGGCCAAAATTAAGAAAAAAATTATATAACAATTTTTAAACCGAAATAGATTTTGCAATAAGTTTTTTGTCCAAACTTCTTGTTGTCATATATTTTTTGTTTCCATTGTAACGGTGGTTTCTGAAATAAAAAAAAAACAAAACAAAAGTGTCATCAATTGTTCATTTTATTTGTACAGCATCAGCACGCTGAAAATTAAATTTTATTTAGTGTAATTAAAATATTGTGAAAAGCCGTGTGAACTTAAATTGTATGTAATGGATATTGCGCATAAAGGT
>NW_023478203.1:0-2640 GCF_013731165.1 Rhagoletis pomonella | reverse complement strand
TAAAAATTCAAGAAAATGTTGCCTTCAAACTATATTACTAAAATAATCAACAAAAAAGTTATTTCACTTACAATATTTATTGCTACTTAAGCAAATTTTGGCGCGAATCAAGGCTTTTATATTGGTCTCGGCTTTCTAATTTTGCAAAAATGTGGCCCAGGCGCTTTTCATCAGTGACAGCACTTGCAGACTCACTAACAACACGCACAAACCGTTCGGTATTCTGGGAATGACAGAGGAACTCTAAAAAAAAATGATTTAAAAGTACTATAAGACCCGTGAAGTTTTTAGTTTGAAGATATTTACCTGGGATATTTATCACTTCATTTTCCGAAAATTGAAACATTGTAAGTTCACTATCTGGGTAGAACTGCACACAAGGGGGTTCCGTAATCTTAAACTGACTCCAATCGATCATGCTGACATACGACTTACTTTCAAAGTTTATTACGCCACGCTTTGGGACCTTGAACACGCGAAGCCCTGCTGGTGGATATTGACGTGCTGTTTTGATTTTTTCGTACCCATCATTACGTATCTCTGGATCAGCGTCGGTTATCATGGCTAATAATATATTTTCTGGGTGAAAATAATATGCATTATTTTCTATAGCTGAACGTATAATGGCTTGAACAGCATTTGATAGTTCGCGTATCCAGCAAATATACTTAAAAACGTGTCTACTTCCATGAATTGCTTGTGGCTGGCTCTTTACAAGAAACCAGAATGGTGCATAAACTTTCACAACAAACTCTACCATGTTTCGCAACTCCGCTGACGGGCTTTCTTTGGAAACATATACCCGAAGTAACCTGGAAGCTGTTGTAAGCCACCGAGCTGTACTGACGGGACCGGGGCTCTTACTAGCGAGATATTCATCGCATTCACCATTATTTACTGCCAAAACCATATCAAATAAATAACGCTGATCATTGCGTAACGCTGGATTGCTTCCCCAGTGCCTTCTTTTGGATATACGTATCCAATAAATTTCGAATCAGGCTCTTTCAAAATTGTAATATGCTCCTCTCTTAGAAGCATTGTTCTTACGCTACCGTGAACTATTTTTTTTTTTAGTGTTACGTCCTGTTTACCATCATACGAAATGCATTTAAGATCAGTGCCAGTTTTTGTTGCTGCGTCAGTTTGTGCTCTACATTTGTTACGCTCGCGTGAAATTTTATTTTTGTCAATGACCAGATAATCAAAATATTTCATAATTTTATCCGCTGTGTTTTCTTTAAAATCCTTTTTTACTTTTGTAGCAATCGCAGCTTGCAAATCTTTTATTAGCATTGTAGCAAGCAATGATCCAAAGCGATCTGAAGTATCCGTCCTATCTAACGCCGAGCAATAATTTTTTAAGGACAAATCAGTTACTTTTAAACTTTGTGTGACTTCTTCACTTGCTTCATCGTCTTCACTTGAGCTAGGCACATAACCAATCGAACTTGCAGCGGTTTCAGTGTGATTTTCAACATTACATTCTAGCGAGCAATTGTCAGTTCTAGTATGATCAAGCCCACTATCTAATGACAAAAGCCTTGGCCCGCATTGATCATAAAGAAAGTCATTTACCGCGGTTGGAACTCTACTTGCACTAGGGCAATCACATTGTCGATTTAAGTCCATAATGCACTTACACTTTGAAATTAACAATATTTTATTCCATTCCTGATCATTATATTCATAAGGATGTTTTTTTACATTGTAATAACTTTGAAGGAGGCTTTCAATGTTTCTCCGGAGCGTAGTTCTTGTAACTATAGGGATGTTTGCCTGCTGCCACAACTTTGAAATTGTGTTCATAACTATTGGCAAATATTCATTGAGACTTCGATTTTTTGGAACACTTGCAGAGCCGTAATATTTAAGGAACAAAAAATATTCAATAACACCACGTTTCGTAGGTAACATTTTAATATCAATATCGCGCTTAACGAAAGCCATTTTTAAATTGCACACACTGTTAAGTCACTTTTTAATTTTATTTCACCAGCACAATTTATGGTATTAATTATAAATTATTATTATCAATACGAAACAACAGGTTTGACTCACTTATTTACTTTGACTTCCACAATTTATAAAATTTATTGGCATGATTAAATTACAAGAGGTTAGCTCGCTATTGACAGCGTCAGTTTTGCACTCCCCGGGTTGCTGATGCGACGAAAACAAAGAGTATGAATTTGGGAAAAATCGTAGCAAAAATGTACCTAAATTGGTACGAAAGCAGTGAGATTAAATTTCCAACTAAGAAAACTGTTGGAGGAATTTGTGGGGGCGAATTTTGTTAGCTGACCTAACCATGGGTAAACGACTTCATAGCTTAAAAGGAAATGTGATGACATGTTAATTTTAAAAATCGGCCGTCAAATACCCAACTTTCAACGAAAAAACCTTTTCGGCTGTATTTCGAAGGGTTAAAAAAAAAATAAAATAAAAATTTCGAAATCCTCTCAACATAATCCTTAAATTTAGGTTACTCTGTTGCATAAAAAAAATCAATTTTTGTTGTACTGTGTTATTATACTTACATCTGAAACTCATGTTGACCTGTGATATTAAAAGTGCTATAACTCCTTTATTTATTATTTTAGTAATATAGTTTGAAGGCAACATTTTCTTGAATTTTTA
>NW_023478202.1:0-2640 GCF_013731165.1 Rhagoletis pomonella | reverse complement strand
ACAAGTAAAAATCAGAAAATGCAAAATCGGTTTGGTCACATTTTCTTATCGCCCGGAACAAGAGTAAAGCCAAAGGAGGATCAACAAAAGGTTTGCACATTCACTTAAAAGTTCACAACATAAATATTTCCGAAACCCGTAAAAATTCCGGCGATGAATTATCGGAGCTTCCGCGCAAGCAGGTAAAGATGACATAATTTTTTAAAAGCAGCTTGGACAAAAGTCTTTTTGCAGTTTTGTCGCAAATGATCGCCGTTGACGGCATAACATTTTCTGCCTTTGTAAAGTAGGCGGATGTGCGAGCAATGATGAGTACTTGTGGGTTTGATTTGCCAAAATCACGAGACACCATAAGAAATATAGTATTGAAATATTACCAAAAAATTAAAGGCAATAGTATTGCCGAAATTGAATCACTGAAAATTAAGGGAACAAATTTTCTCTCGTATTTGACGAATGGACGTCGACATCGAATAGGCATTTACTCAACGTTAATCTGTTCGCTGAAAACAAATATTGGAATCTAGGTCTATTTCGCTACAGAACTTCGATGACTGCTGAAGTGTGCGTGGAAATATTGGCTAAACATTTAGAGGAAGTAAATCTGAATTTATCAAAGGATGTCGTCGCCATCACGACAGATGGTGAAAGTGGGGAGATTGATAGAGCCATACCAGCAATTATGCGTTGCACATGGCCTCCAGTTCTTGATATTTTATATAAAATGGAACCAAAAAAAATTAAACCCATGGTACGTGTTAAATATAATTATTCCTAAAATTTGATAATTTCAAAATTAATAGATTTTCAGAAAATGATGACGCTGCAGATGGTGAATCAGAATTTGAAAATTTAGAGGATGAGGATGGCCTAGTAATGTGCGGTAGTGATAAACGTGCAAGGACTACAGAAAAATATAATTTTAGTTCTATTATAACGAAAGTTCGTATGTTTAGTAAAAAGAAAGTTTGCAATATTATGTTAAACTTGAGCAGTTTTACCTTTAAATATTTGTATCATGGATCATGAGTATGATATTATTATTTTTCGCAAAAATCGAATGAAAATACTGCCACAAAACTTCAAAATGTATCTTGTGGTTCAATGTTACTACAACTACACAGATTAAAGTTTTATGAGTTAGAAACTCGAAAGGATAAAATAGTCAAAGATTCAAAGTACAAATTTTGCATAAAACGAAACTAGTTCATAGTTTTTATCTTTTTACTTGTAATATAAACATTTCTAAAATAAATGTATTTATTGATTGTTCTTCGTATTTTCTGTCTTTTTTTAGTACTTTATTTAGCTTTTTTTGCAATACCTAGTGCCTTTTTCGCTATTTTGTTTTGCCTTTTTGCAGTACCTAGTGCCTTTTCCTGCCGTTTTCGATATTTTATTTTGCCTTTTCCAGTCTATTTCGTTTTTTTATTTTGCCTATTTTATAGGTTTTTAGGTCCTAAAAATCCGTTCCCTGTTAATAACACTACCCTGCAGAAAATCAAACTTGTTCAGAACTTGCGCTGAGCTAGCCTGAAAAGGGACGGTATTGGTTCTTCATCTATCCCAAATCAATGCTTTCAACTGTCTTTTTAGCAGGGCGATGTCCTACGAAGTGACAATTGTCGCCCTCTGCAGAACATTTGAACTTGTTCTGAGCTGACTGAGATTAGATGGTTCTGAGACAGTTCATATAACAACAGTTCCTAGATAGTCCAAAAAGGGTCACCTCCGAGCTAGAAAAAATGTGGTTAGTTTTAAGATGGTTCTAAGAAGTATAGTATAGAACAGAGGTTCCTAAAATTTTTTTTCTCGTAGACCCCTTTCAAAAATTTACTGGTTTCGGTGGAACCCCTGCTGATACCTTTCTAAATATTCCCAAAGCTCGTAAAAAAATTAGATCTAACAATTGGGGTATTCACAACGGTGTCGCAAGTGTCGTATTGTTGTATGTCGTAAACTTTAAATACCTAAAAATGTAGTAACGCGAACCCAGTTACTACCAACTACTACTATCAAAGTCATATTATGCATTTTCGCAGTGTTAAAAAATAGGTGGTTTTGTTTTCAAGTCCTCTAAACATTTATTTCAGCTTTTAAAGTTTACGACATACAACAATACGACACTTGCGACACCGTTGTGAATCCCTCAAATGGAAATTTCCATCGCGGGTGAATTCAGAAACTAAACTCAGAGTGGCCAAAATAAAAGTAAAATATTTTCTTGTGTTCTACCTATAAAAATAATGTGACTACACACCTGTAATTTTTAAAAAATAGAGCTCGTAAATACATCAAAATACTCTCTCGCTCGGAAGAGTTTTATTTTTTAAGAGCACTGCGAGCGATAGCGTTATTTACATTATCTTCAAAAAGTTTATTTGTGTTAATGGCATCATTTTTATTTTTATCGCTCCGAGGCTTAAAGTGAGGCGAAAAATATATATCACATTTTTAAAATACAAAACAAGGCCAATTTATATAAGGTGGTATTACTAGCTCAGCTGATTTTCTGTATGTGTTTCGCCGCACGGCTTCTGATATCAAACTGAAAAATTTTGTTTGAATTTCTACAAACACTCTTACAGATTTTGACGGTTTATGCCGCCAAAGCAAAAACAAAATACATGTAAATTTTTG
>NW_023478201.1:0-2640 GCF_013731165.1 Rhagoletis pomonella | reverse complement strand
GGGATTATAACCCTCAGGCAGTAGAATTCTCCTTTCTGTTTTGCGAAGAAAAGGAGCTGAACAACTTTTGCAGAGAACATCTTTCAACGTAGGCGGCCTTCGGCCGCACTTAGGGATTATAACCCTCAGGCTGTAGAATTCTCCTTTCTGTTTTGCAAAGAAAAGGAGCTGAACACCTTTTGCAGAGAACATCTTTTAACGTAGGCGGCCTTCGGCCGCACTTAGGGATTATAACCCTCAGGCAGTGGAATTCTCCTTTCTGTTTTGCGAAGAAAGGGAGCTGAACACCGTTTGCAGAGAACACCTTTCTGCGTAGGCGGCCTTTGGCCGCACTCAGGGATTATAACCCTCTGGCAGTAGAATTTTCCTTTCTGTTTTGCGAAGAAAAGGAGCTGAACACCTTTTGCAGAGAACACCTTTCTACGTAGGCGGCCTTTGGCCGCACTTAGGGATTATAACCCTCAGGCAGTAGAATTCTCCATTCTGATTTGCCAAGAAAAGGAGCTGAACACCGTTTGCAGAGAACACCTTTGAATTAAAGTGATTTATATACAAGATAAAATAAAACAAAAAATTGTGTAAAGTATTAAGTACAGTGTTATGTGCATTTATATATATGAAAGTATGTGACAAATGCACTTTTGTTAAGGAAACCAAGTGGAACGACTTAAGAAGTTTTAACAACAAATAACTTATAAACAATGATATTGTTTATACTTTTTAGTTATACATGTTTTAGAGGATACCTCCCTTAACATCCTGACCAAGTTTCATTTGTTAGTTCCACCTGGTTTTCTTAAAACACAAGGTGCGGCTGACTACTAAAGCCCACCCATTATTTTGTGTTTTACGCTTATAAAAAGCACATAATATAAAAAAATTATAATTATTGTTATTAGTAATACATAAACTGGGAACTTTTACAAACCTAGTTTGTAAAATGTTTGTTGGTATATATCTTAATGAAAATGTACACCAAATTGCTTAGATTGATGAGGAAACCCGTTTTAGACATACCGGATTAAATTGCTTTGTGTGCACAGGGGAATTCCAGCATAACTTAATTAATCACCTACTTGATCAAATTAAGAGTTAATGATTAAAAATTAATTTTTTAATCGCGGTTACGATTAACTGTTTAGTCGGATTAAAATTAATCATGATTAACTGTAATCAGATTGAATTTAATCGAAATAAACTAACTGTTTAAAACATCAATCGATTAATGCCAACATTGATTTCACATATATATCACTATACCAAGTTTCAGTTCTCTCACACAAATACTTCCAGAGACATGTATGTAATATGAAAATTCCAATTTGTATGGGAGGGGTCCTGAGTTATCGGACTTACTTTCAGTCTAAGACCATCCTTCCGAAATCCGTAGCAAGTGTACTAAATTTCGTTCTGATCGGAAACCCGGTTAAGGAAGTAGCCTATTTTTCCAGGTCATAACCATCTTTGAGCAAAATTTCGTTTTCAAACAGGTGGCAATTCTTAAAAAAGTAGCCTATTTTCCAGTCTAGGTCATAAGCTATCTGTGTGCAAACTTGCATGCAAATCAGTTCTGTCATTAACGCGTATTAATTTAATTAAACTTTCCTAATGCGTGATAACTCTTAAAATAGTAGCCTGTTTTCCAACATAGGTCATAAGCTATCTCTGTGCGAAATGTCATGCAAATCTGTTCAGTCGTTTTCGCGTATTAATTTAATTAAAACTTTTTTAACAGGTGGCAATTCTTCCAAAAATTAGCCTAAACTATCTGCTTGCAAAATTTCATGCAAATCCGTTCAGACTTTTCCGCGTATTAATTTAATTAAACTTTTTTTAGCAGGTGGCAACTCTTAAAAAAAGTAGCCTACTTTCTAAACTAGGTCATAAGCTATCGGTGTGCAAAATTTCATGCAAATACGTTTAGTCGTTTCCGCGTATTAATTTAATTAAACTTTTTTAACAGGTGGCGACTCTTCCAAAAATTAGCCTATTTTCCACTGTAGGTCATAAGCTATCTGCTTTCAAAATTTCATGAAAATCCATTCAGTCGCGTATTAATTTAATGAAACTTTTTTAACAGGTGGCAACTCTTAAGAAAAGTAGCCTATTTTCCAATCTAGGTCATAAGCTATCTGTGTGCAAATTTTCATGCAAATCCATTCAGTCGTTCCCGCATATTAAATAAATTAAACTTGTTTAACAGGTGGCAACTCTTCAAAAATAGCCTATTAACCAATCTGGCCTTTAAGCTATCTCATTAATCGTTAATCCAATTAAAAATAAAATCTGATTGATATGTCTACTTTGTCCGAGTTTGAAACCAAACACCAGTTATAGTAATTATTTTGGGAAAATTTTAGTAGGCGGGCGGCAAATTCTAGAAAAAGGGGGGATGAGGGGGGTAGAATAGGACCCCCTGGTTTCAAAAATACCCCCCATTTTTCTAGCAACCCTATAGTTCTTATATAATTTATTGTTAAAGTTTTCATATAAACGATGAATAAGGTAGCAAAATAACATACAACTTGGTGCCACCAGACTGGAATTTTGAATACAAAAGCGGATTTTTAATTCGGAATTTTCACTTAGTAGGATTCTCATTTCTGTTTTGCGAAGAAAAAGAGCTGAGCACCGTTTGTA